>NC_073303.1:271641039-271771039 GCF_027595985.1 Sorex araneus | reverse complement strand
TAGACAAGAAAAAAAAAACCCTCAAAACCTAGCACTTCTCTTTATGAGAAGTTCCTATTGAAGTAAGATCAGAGACACAACATAGAGAGCTGACTTTCAATATGTTGATGACAATTTCAATAATTTGATCTGGTTTTTCAATATATTGATGGCAATTTCAATAATTTGATCTGGCTTTCAATATATTGATGACAATTTCAATAATTAGATGACAACAGAAAGTTTGCTTTCACACATACTGATGAAGCTTGCTTTTGAAGGGGGTAAAAGGACAGTGGGGAAGGTTCAGTGGCTACACCCAACCTGGTTATATAAACCCATAGTCTGGTGGGCTTTGATTCAGCATCAGATACTTTATCTCATTGTTCTTGTCTAAAAACATTGCAGTGTGGAAATTAATTTAATTGTTCCAATTATGAAGGCAAATACATTCAGTTCTTGGGCTGGAGCTATAGTACAGTGGGTAGGGTGTTTGCCTTGCACAGGGCCACCCCGGGTTCAAACCCTGGCATCCCATATGGTCCCCTAAGCACCACCAGGAGTAATTCCTGAGTGCAGAGCCAGGAGTAACCCCTGAGCATCGTTGGGTGTGACCCCCCAAAAAGAAGAAAAATACATTCAGTTCTCTCTCTCTCTCTCTCTCTCTCACACTCTTTCTCTTTCTGGTTTTTGGGCCACACCTGGTGATGCTCAGGGGTTACTCTTGGCTCTGTGCTCAAGGATCACATCTGGTGGGTTCAGGGGCCCAGATGAGACGCTAGGCATGGAACTCAGGTTGGCCACATGCAAGGCAGATGCCCTACCTGTGTATTATCACTCCGCTGTCTTTTGGATGGGCACACAGCACCTTGCATGGTTCCAGAAAATGAGTCCCAATTTTGAGCATTTTCTTCACAAGCTGCAACATTTGATCATCTTGAGATTCAGCCAAGAAATCTCTGGTGAATCTTTTGCACACACATTCCCAATGCACAGGTCAAGTGTCCATAGCCGTGTGGTTGGGAAGGGGAGCAAGAAATGGACCATAGCCAAGGGCACCTGATTAGGGCTGCACCCCACACACAGTGAGGGCACTGTCAACCCTTCTTGTAGAGAGATCTGTCTGGCACTTGTCACGGGCATTTGGAGATCACAGCAGGAGAGAGGCTCACCCAGGGCAAATCTGTAAACACCAGCTTAATCTGCATGGGGAGCCTCACTGTCATCTCCCGACAGAAAAAGCCTCCAGGACACTTCCCAGCAGTGACAGCCACCTCAGTGACTCAAAAATCGTGTCAGATTTCTCGCTGATCAGGCTGATCAGTTCGTTAGAAAGCTGCATTAAATGATGAAGAGCGGGAGTGGTGAGGTGGGGGTGGGGGTGGCAGGGATAAGTGTTTTCTTAGAACTCTATTTCTTGAAAGGCACATTGAATCCTTAGTTTACATCATGATTGAAGGAAGAAATCTGGACACTCACTGCCTTCAAATTGATTACCTCGGAGCCTCATTTACATCTTCCAACAAACTGATGGCTAATTTTTTTATACCATCACTTTAATAGGTTAGGTCAAAGATGATCCCCTCAATGTTTAAATAGAGATTCTTAACAAAAAAGAAAAGAAAAATGCTTAGAGTGATATTTAGAAGAAGATAAGGGTGGACTTAAAAAGAGTTGCTAGATACTAGTAGAAATTAAATGCTGTGAAATATGGAATAATGAAGTATAACTTACCCACCATGTTCAATTTTCCCTAAATCCTAGAACTGTTGCATATGTATCTCCTTGATAGTGAATTTAATAAAAAATAACTGCCACCCAAGGAGAATCTGGAGGATGCTGACTCTTAAAGCTTGCTTCTGCCTTACCGTTTAGAGCTGGTGATAGTAGGATACTCATGAACACCATGAGCATTTGATAGATGACAGGAAGTTTTTATACAAAAAAAATCACAGAAAAGTTGGTATATACTATCAGAGAATTCACTAAGCCCCTGAATTTCTACTAACCTTAGTTAAGAACCCCTAATGTACACATTCAAGTGAATGATCAGTTCTGAAAAATGGTCCGAGTACTATGGAGGGATGGGCAATTCCCCCAAGTCATTGGGAGATGTCATCCCAGCTGGAAAATGTGGACTTAAAATTCCCACTTAATGCCCTTCTGAGTTCACTGGAGAATTGCTTAACTTTCATCTTGACTTTCATTTAATTCCACATCCTGGCTAATTCTTGAGCAAACATATGTCTGACTGCACATATATGGAAAGAAACATATTGAAAACATTAAGTATGAAAAAAAAGTCTGTATTAGTTACTTCCATCTATGTTCATTTGAATAAGGTGAAGCATCAAGAAAACTAGTTACCAGGAGCCTTATCTATCCGAGATGAATATCTAGAGATATTCCTTAGTATTAGTGTCAGCGTTTGCAAGAAAAAATTATCCCATTAAAATAGCCCTCATGAATTATTCAGAGAGTTCAATTTAATGGAGAAAGGGGGAGACAGAAACAGGTTATCAAATTTGTTGGAAACCCATGTTGCTGCACAGCATTTTTTTTTATGAGCAATCATAATGTAGGTTATTCTTTGTTCTCTGTCTACATGAAGAAATAGATTCCTTTTTCCTATCTTTACTTTTATGCCTTGTGGCATTTATAACCACGATTGCCTTTCAAACATTATTTCCTGGAAAATGTATTCCAAGGGTGGACACCTCTTATCTACTCTTTGTTTTTCAGTAGTTGATTAAAAAAAATGTGTATCCAAGTTGAAGTTGTCGTAGACAGAAAGCAGATAGATAGAGGGATGACACACTTTCTGGATGGTGAGGAGGATCTCTTAGAACATAGGGAACCTGATGGTTTTCCCCAGGTAGCAATGAGAGTACAGCCCAAAAGAAAAAAGAAACTACTTCAGGGATCCCTGGAATGAAGGACTTATCCCAGTGCTTTAAGCAGACATGGTAGTTGGAAGAGCTGGGGGCCGGGGAATGGGGTGGGAAAGGGAGATAAATGGAAGGAGAAAGAACAACAATGTGATTGAGTAGCAAGTTCATCAAGCAAAGTACTTTCTCCTCGTCTTCTTCTCCTTTTTTCTTAAATTTTTTAAATTTTATTGAATCACCATGAGATAGTTACAAGCTTTCATGTTTGGGTTACAGTCTCACAATGATCAAACACCCATCCCTCCACCAGTGCACATTCCCCATCAACAATATCCCGGGTATACCCTCCCTTTCCCACCCTCCCCCTGCCTCTAAGGCAGACAGTATTCCCCATACACTCTCTCTACTTTTGGTCATTATGGCTTGCAACACAGACACTGAGAGGTCATCATTTTTGGTCCATTATCTACTTTCAGCATACATCTCCCATCCCACTGGTTCCTGCAGCCATCATTTTCTTGGTGATCCTTTCTCTATTCCATCTGCCTTCTTACCTCTGCTCATGAAGCAGTCTTCCAGCTATGGGGCAATCCCCTGGCCCTTCTATCTACTGTCCTTGGGTGTCAGTCTCATGTGATGTTATTTTATACTCCACAAATGAGTGCAGTCCTTCTATGTCTGTCCCTCTCTTTCTGACTCATTTCACTTAGCATGATACTCTTCATGTCTATCCATTTAGAAGAAAATTTCATGACTTTATCTCTCCTAACAGCTGAATAGTGTTCCATTGTGTAGATGTACCAAAGTTTCTTTAACCAGTCATCTGTTCTAGGGCACTCGGGTTGTTTCCATAATTTGTCTGTTGTGAACAGTGCTGCAATGAACATATAGGTACAGATGTCATTTCTACTGTGCTTACATCCTCAGGATATATTCCAAGAAGTGGTATTGTGGAGTCTTATGGAAGCTCAATTTCTAGTTTTTGAAGTACTGTCCATATTGTTTTCCTGAAAGGCTGGACCAGTTGGCATTCCCACCAACAGTGATCTCCTTCTCCTTCTTCTCCTTCTCCTCGTTCTCTTCCTCCACCTTCTCCTCCTCCTTCTCTTCCTCCACATCCTACTCCTCCTTCTCTTCTTCCATCTCCTCCTCCTTCTCTTCCTCCTCCTCCTCCTCCTCCTTCTCCTCCTCCTCCTCCTCCTTCTCCTTCTCCTTCTTCTTCTTCTTCTTCTTCTTCTTCTTCTTCTTCTTCTTCTTCTTCTTCTTCTTCTTCTTATTCTTATTCTTATTCTTCTCCTACTCCTTCTCCTTTTCCTTCTTCTCCTTCTCCTTCTCCTTCTCCTTCTCCTTCTTCTTCTTCTTCTTCTTCTTCTTCTTCTTCTTCTTCTTCTTCTTCTTCTTTCTTCTTCTTCTTCTCTGTGTTGTTGTTGTTGTTTTCTCCATTAGAATAAACTTGAAATATATCCCAAGGATGTAAAAAAAGCACAGTAGAAATGACATCTGTACCTATATATTCATTGCAGCACTGTTCACAATAGCCAAAATATGGAAACAATCCGAGTGCTCAGGGGCTAGTCTGAGAGGTGTTCAAGGACCACTGGGTGCTAGGAATGAAACTCAGGGCTTCCTCATGCAAAGTATGTGATCTTTGAGCTATCCCCCAAGCCCCCCAACCAAGGCCTTTCCTCTTCTTTCTGAACATTCAGGGATCAATCACTGTTTTGTGGACAGAAGTCTGATCTTGATAGGGTGGTTCAGACTTGAAACATAATAAGCAAAGGTGATTGACTTTTAAGTATTCATCTACAAGTGTGTTTTCTGATGTGTGGACAGCATAAGGTTGTTTACCTTTAGTAGAATAAAAGAAAAGTTATAAATTCTATTCTCTGATTTTCCGTTTTGACTACCAGCTAACTAATTTGATACATATTTGCTAGACACAACTGCAAATGTTAATAATAATGGACCAAAGAGCTACTAATTTGTGCAATGCTAATGATTTTCATTACATCCTTTTTTACTTTATCATCCTCGTAACCACCACCACAATCATCCTCATCACAATAGAGGCACCTAAACTTGAGGAATGTGTAAGGAAATCGTGTGATGGGGAAGAACTTTGTGCGAAAGGTGGCATTCTATCTACTTCTGTGGGGAGTAATATGGGGTGCATGACAGTGCTCATTTTTAAGAAGGATGGGAAGGAGTGACTGGTGATTTGGAAGCAAAACTTAAAAGAATACTTGTCAGCAGGGATGTGCAATGTCCTGAGGGATGCCTTGACACTACACCTCAAGAGTGACAGAGTGACAAGTATCCCCATCTCAGGCAGTCTCAGACAACTTCTTGAGGTGGCCTATCAGAGCTGTCCCCACCAGGGTCTCAGAGGTCAGGTCTTTGCACCCTCTCTTTCAGGACTGGCGCTGGACTGTCCTGCAATGTTGACCCAGCTATGAGCTTCTCTGTCTTCAATTGCAGCCAATCCTAAGAGGGGCCAAGAACCAAGGACTCTGTCAGTAGCATCTGCAACACCTGGGAGAACATGTTATAGATGTTCTCCAGCCCCACCCAAGAACTCATAGGAAAGATGAGGTGGCCAAGCAGGAGAACAGGTCAGGGACAAAGAATGGTACATGGTCCCATGCTCACGGGCAAAGAGTGGCACAGTGAAAGGGAGCACCTGTGTCTATAAACAAAGGATTTGCAGGCTGCAGTGGAGGAGTAAAGGTGGGTGAGAAGGTATTAAAGCTCAGGCTGATAGGGCATTTTTAGAGACATAGTTCAAATGCTGTTGAAACTTCTATGGGGCTAATGACCTCCTCCAAACAGCAAAAGCAATCCTAGGAGAAAAATAAAATGGGAAGCTCCTCTTTCCCCAACTTTGTATTGCACTATAAAGCAGTAGCAATCAAGACAAGATGGTAATGGAATAACAGCAAACCCTCAGTAGAATAGAATTGAGAGTTCAGAGACAACTCTTTAGGTTTATAGACAGATAGTGTTTGACAAAGGAATGAAGAGTAGGAAGTGGAGGAAGAAAAGCATTTTTTGACAAATGTTAATGGGAAAACTGGTCAGTCACATGAGAAAAATTGAACTCAGAGCCTTATCTCATGGGCTGGAGCGATAGCACAGCAGGTAGGATGTTTACCTTGCAGGCAGTTGACCCGGGTTTGATTCCTCTGTCCCTCTCGGAGAGCCTGGCAAGCTACCTAGAGTATCCCACCCACATGGCAGAGCCTGGTAAGCTCCCCATGGCATATTTGATATGCCAAAAAACAGTAACAAGTCACACAATGGAGACGTTACTGGTGCCTGCTTGAGCAAATCGATGAACAACGAGATGACAGTGCTACGGTGCCTTATCTCACACCATGCGCAAAAGTATATTCAAGAGGAATTAAAGACACTGTTGTAAGCTGTGAATACATTGGTGGTATTGAGGAAAACAGAGGCAGAACTCTCCATGATACTGGGTCTAGAGTTTTCGATGTCTCAATGCCATTCACCAAACATATGGAAACAAACATAAAAAAAAAAACTGCACCAAATTAAAAAGCTTTTGAATTGCAAAAGAAATAATGACTAAAATAAAAAGACTAGGAGAAATATTTGCCCACCACTCAACTGGCAAAAGATTAATATCCAAGATACATAAATCACTCGTAAAACTTAACAGCTACAACAAAATAAACCCTCTAAATGGGAAAAAGACATAAGCAGACACTTCCATAAAGAAGGCATATGATGTTCAATAGGTATCACTGTATCACTGTCATCCTGTTCACCGATTTACTCAAGCGGGCGCCAGCAACTTCTCCTTTCGTCCCGGCCCTGGGATTTTAGCAGCCTCTCCTTACTCGTCTTGCCCAATGATTGGAAGCTCTTTCAGGGTCAGGGGAATGAGACCTGTTATTGTTACTGTTTTTGGCATAGCAAATATGACACGGGGAGCTTGCCAGGCTCTCTTGTGTTCAATAGGTATGTGAAAAAATGTTCTTCATCAGTTACCATCAAAAAAATGCAAATTAAACAGTGAGGTATCATTTCACACCAAGTGATAGTGACACACATAAAAAGAAATGTTGGGGTAGATATGAAAAAAATCCAAGTCTTGCCCACTATTGGTAAAAATGTCACCTGATTCAACCCCTTTGGAAAATATAAACACTTTAAAAACAAACTGACTTGAGCATCCATATGGCAATTCTATTTCTTGGCATCTACCTCTAAAGTACCAAAATGCTATTTTGAAAAGATATTTGCCCACCAGTGTTCATCACAGCAGTAGTCTCATAGCCAAGATGTGGAAACAACTTGAATGTTTGAGAACACATGACTGGATAAAGAATATAAACACTTTTCTTACAGTCAAGTAGTGTTTCCTTGTGTGTTTCATACAAGTAAACACTACTTGACTGTAAGAAAAGGCTAAATCATTCTGGCCATTCCTCTCTTTCTAATAACTTCACTCAGCATGATAGTCTCCAGATCCATTCAGATAGCAGCAAATTGCTGATTCCATCTTTTCTTACAGTTGAGTGGTATTCTACTAGACGCATAATGGTTTTTCTCATATGTGGGATAGGACTCTGCACCAGGCTGTTTTCACTCGTGGGGCCCCAAAACCTGGCAAGCTACCAGTGGCATATTTGATATGCCAAAAACAGTAACAACAAGTTTCACAATGGAGATTTTACTGGAGCCCACTCGAGCAAATCGATGAGCAACAGGATGACAGTGATATAGTAAATATATATATTTATATATATAGCACTGTAGCACTGTCGTCCCATTGTTCATTGATTTGCTTGAGTGGGCACCAGTAACATCTTTATTGTGAGACTTGTTACTGTTTTGGCATATTGAATATGCCACGGGTAGCTTGCCAGGCTCTGCCGTGAGGGAGGGATACTCTCGGTTGCTTGCTGGGCTCTCCGATAAGAATGGAGGAATCAAACCCAAGTTGGTTGTGTGCAAGGCAAATGCCCTACCCACTGTGCTATCGCTCCAGTCATGTGTAAATATATATATATATGTATATATGTATGTATATATATAAAACAACATAGTAGGGGAATAACAAATGCCCATGAATAACAGAAACTGAGAACATGAGAACTGATATTTATTTGGAAGTTTACCATGGGGACAACTGTGGATACAACAAAGAGATGAACATTGCAACAATAGTGGAAGGGGGCAGCCCCCCTGGAGAAGCGGTTGGTGCTGAAAGACGGTAAACAGTCGTACATAATACCCTATCAGTAATATTTTTGTAGACCACAGAACCTGAAAAGAAAAATGAAGGTGCCATCATAAAGGCCAGCTGATGGATGGAGGAAGCTGGAGACGTGGCAGAGGGACGGTGACACTGGTGAAGGGATTGGTGTTGAAATACTGTATGTCTGCAACTCAGTTATTACCTTTGTTAATTATGGTGCCTTAATAAAAAATTAAAAGGAAAACCAAATCATACAATTTACTGCTACATGAAAGGAACGGGAAGATATCATGCTGATTCAAATTAGCCAGAAGGAGAGGAACAGACAGAGAACTGCCTCTATTACATGTAGGATATAAAGAAACATAGTCTGGGAGTCACAGGCAGTCAAAGACGATAGAACACAAGAAATGGTTTGCAGCCCTGTCTGCCTCTCAGCTTCTCTTCTCCATCTGCCACTGGGGTAGTTCGTGGCCTTCACTAAGAAGTGGCACAATTTATTCAGCAAGGAGATGTGTAAACACCATTTTATCTACTCTATGCTACCAGCACTTCACAACTCCCTAACCCATTTTTCGTTTTTCACATTGTTTTCTGTCTTGATTTCTCCTTTTGCAAAGTATAGGTCCATGGTCCTCATATCTAGGGTAGTAAATTTATAACAATACCACTTGTATTTTTACAGTTTATCTGATAAAGTAAATTCCCAAGGCGGGGGTGGTGGGGGTGGTGAGGGAGGTGGTCATGGATGGTGGTGGTGGGAGGAGTGGAACTGGGTCAGGAATGTGCTGGAAAGCCCTCCCGCTCAGATTCCCTTTTCTCCCACAGTTGCCTGCTCTCCATTCCATTCTTGGTGGCCTAGAATCATCCACCATCAGTTCCTGCTCTACTCTCAGTGGCCTTCTGTCAAAGCCATCACACAAAAAGACTTCCCATGCCACCTTCAGAGAAATCAGAACTCTTCTTCAACTTTCTGAACAACGATCTCTAGAGATTCTGAAATATCTGTGCTGGTGTTCTGTTCTGGGCTCCAGCAGAAGACTTCAGGTCAGAACAGAAACTTCTGGTTTTGGTGAGCTCTGACCTTCTCACTGCCACCAAACTTGAAGCTATTTCTTTCACAGGCTTGTTAAACCCAGTCAAGTTTAGTCTCTCTGCAACCCCAGTCAACTTTCTGCTTCCACTTTCTCTACTCCATGCTACCAGGAGCTGTGGGGCCAGAGTGTCTTTCTGTGAGCCCTGTGAAATCTGCAATTCACTCAAACCAGCAGCTCTACTTGGTGACAAGCTTCCGTGGCATCCAATCTTCCACCAAACTTGAATCTTTCTTCTCTTTGCAAGTTACTTAGTTCTGCTAAGGAACTAAGGACTTCCATTGTACCAACTTTCTTACACATTACAAGGCTCATATACTTGTGTAAGTAGAGTGGTGTTTTCATCTTCCTTCCTACTATCAAAGCCAATACTCAATTTTGCATCCAGGCAAGAGGGAAAATGTTCCTGTAAGAATCTGAAAATAACAAGGTGACAGGGAGTGGGGAGGATCTTGGATGATGGTGAAGATCCAGCAAACTTGTTCATCAAAACCATGAAAGCTGACAGTATTATAAGCAATTTTACCTAAAAGACAAACCTAAAAAAAATATGAGAACACAAACTTCAATATTAGAGTCTTAAGTTCTCATAAAAATTTCTACAAAGTTCAGGATATCCCAAGATAAGGACACGACCTATATATTCCATGAAGACTTTGTCTCATACATCATCTCACTTATAAATTTAAAACTAACAAGTATGGGGCTGGAGCGATAGCACAGCAGGTAGGGCATTTGCCTCACACATGGCCGACCCAGGTTCAATTCCCAGCATCCCATATGGTCCCTCAAGCATGGCCAGGAGTAATTCCTGAGTGCAGAGCCAAGAGGAACCCCTGAGCATCGCTGGGTGTGACGCAAAAAACCAAAAACCAAAAAACAACTAAAACTAGCAAGTAGAAGGGCAGCTTTTCATACTGTATTTTAATTTAGTTTACTTCTGGGGGATTGGGGGTACACACAGAGGTGCTCAGGGGTTACTTCTGGCTCTGCATTCAGAAATCACTGTGGCAGTACTTGGGGTACCTACCATATAGGATGCTGGGATTCTAATTTAGGTTGGCAACTTTCAACACAAGCACCCTACCCACTGCGCTATCACTCCGGTCCCATGTGATACCACTTTTCAAGGAGGAAATTGAGATACAGAGAAAGAGACTGGGCCAGCCTGAGGGACCCTAGCTAAGGGAGGAGAAAACCCCTGGTCAACTCTTGGTCGCCTCTGGCTTTATACAGCTCCAGCATTGACTGTTTTGGGTTTTTTTATTTGATTTTTTGTTTTTTGGCTTTTGGGTCATACCCAGGGGCTCCTGCACTCAGGAATTACCCCTGGCGGTGCTCAGGGGACCATATGGGATGCTGGCAATTGAACCCGGGTCGGCTGTGTGCAAGGCAAACGCCCCACCCGCTGTGCTATTGCTCCAGTCTCAGCATCGACTGGTTTTAAATCGTCATTCGCACCCTGCGCACGTGCTACGGATGCGGGATCTTTTTACAGGCGTGTGATTTTGTCATATTATTAATTCATTTATTCGTACTTGAGAAGAGTGGCCTTGCGTGAACTTCCTTCCTAATCTTGCACTTAAATACAATGACCCCTGCGCGTGGGTCTCTGCACAGCGGCGCCCCGAGAGCTGTCAGCGCTGGATGCTCGTTTCCCGTTTAATGGAGAGGGCTCGCATGGGTGAAATGGTTTTATCCGAACCTAAACCCTTGCCATCAATAAGCAGATGGCCTGAAGGCACAAAGTGACAGAGTAATACTTTCACAATTAATTTCCTGAACTGCGTGGCTGGTCTTTGGAGACCATGCTCCTCTATGGGGCGTTGCTGTTAGAAGCGGAGGGAGCATTTTTCAGCCTCCAACAGGCTCTGGTTTTCTTTATTCCCACGGGGGAAAGGAAATCCGTGTAAGCCGGGCAGTTTCGGGGCTGGTTCAGCTCAGCCTCCTCCCAGCCCACTCACCTCGTGGAAGAGAAAACACATTTTTTTAATTAATTAATTAATTAATTTATTTATTTATCGGACCAGATTCCACCTCTCAGAAGACTGAGAACGGGGTCCCTTGTGATCCACCTTGAAGTCTCCAGAGGGAGACTTAGTTTATGTATATAGTTTATGTACCTAGATTTAGATTTCACTTCAGATTAACAAGCTGCCACTCAAGAAATTTGGTCCTGAAAGCTGTGAGGATGGAAAGTGACACAATTGTGTTACACGGGTGCCAGATTTTCCTCGATCGGTTGTATAGTTCCACTGGAGAAAGGTTCTGGTGGCATTTCCTCCAGAACCATGAAGGGCTCACTCTCTTGAACACCATGAAACCCACCCACATTCCTAGTTTGAAAGAGTTCTACGCTTTCCACCGTACTGCAAATCCACTGTTTACCATTTGCATGAAAAGGCAAATCTCTGCTGTCCTTGGTGAGCCAAGTACTTTTCTTCCTGTCTTTCTTACTTTTTGGCTATTTCCTTTTGAAAGGCAGGCTCTAAGCAGCATTCTTATTTAGAGAAGAAAGTCTACCTTGAATTTATACTTGCTCCCAATTTATGTTGTAACGTTGCTGACAGTGTCACTTAATTTGCCTAGTTGCCTATGGTCTAAATGTAGGTAATTTACAAACCTTTAACAATTTTCAGCTTTGCTAAATGGTACAGAGAACAGCAATTACATTTAAAATGCACTGGCGCTCTATATGTCAGTAAAAAGCACCTACAAAGACATAATTACAATGTAATTGCCCACAAGTTCATGAAGTAAACATACATTATTAGAAGCCACTCGTCTGTTCAATTTAAGTAACATTCCAGCTAACATATTGCATAAATAGGGAGCCATTTTCTGACTAGTTACTGTAATAACAGGAGTTTAAATTAAAATGTGTTGCCGAAGTGTATGTATTCTTAAGATCATTTCAGATTTGTTATTCAATATCCAGAGGCTTGATTTTAACCTTTAAAAATTGCATTTTCAGTATTATATTCATTTTATGGAAATGTTTACCGCAATTGGATGGTGTCAGACCTGATTGAGAATTGGTGTGATGGGAAAAGCATTTCCGAATGTGTTATGCCTGAGAAGTGATACGCACATTCATATTTGCCATACATTTAGAAAAACGACGCATATATAATAGGAAGGCCAATTAAGATCGAACATAGCGAACACACAAATCAGTCGCTTGAAATCATTAAAACATTTTTACACTGTATTATTAGACATATATCACCCCTAGGCTTCATATTTTCATCTATCACATCAAATATGCATTACTTACGCCTAAGGATTTCAGTTGCACATTTTGGAGCATGGGGAAGCATATAGAGATCTTAGAAATCAATTTCAGTTCAAAATCTTTCCAATGACTCTTTGAACAGATTGGGTATCCCTTGGAAAATATTGTGGAGTAAGTGGGGGAAAGAGGAAAGTGGAAACCACAAACTTGGAGCTTATTTCGGCATAATCTATTAGTAATTATCTATCAGTAATAATTATGTTTGTAATCTAGAACCTTTTTCCCCAAAACTCATCAAAGTACTTTAGCACAGTCTTCTCAGTAATTTTATTATGATTTTAATTTTTATTTACAAAACTGACATCTGTGGTCAACTTTGTACAGTTCCTCTCTTTTTTAGTTGTAGTTGAGGTAACATGGCTATCACAGTGTTTACATTCATGCTTGTGGTGTGCAAAGTTGATTTGTATGAAAACTGGGAGATTGAAACTTTGACTACACCCTCCCCCACTTCCTCGTCTCTTAGACTCCTCACCCTGCTGTTTATAATCATCAACCTGTTCTCTGTTTTTCTATTTTAACAGCACACTCAGGTTCCTGCCATGGGCAGCCAGATTGCAAGGAGACAACACAAAATGGCCCCATGGGAAGGTCTTGTTTAAGAAAATAATAAAAACGGGGGAAATGCAGGAAGATTCCCATAGTACAGCAGGTAGGATGGTTGATTGGCTTACATGTGGATGAGCCAGGGTCAAACCCCAGTATCCAGCGTGGATCCCTGAGCCCACCAGGAGTGATCCCTGAGCTAAGAGCCAGGAGTAAACCCTGAGCCATCACCAGGTGTGGCCCCCAAACAAACAAAAATATTTAAGTTGAGATGAACCAGGGAAGAGCAAGGTTTGGGGCGTCAGAACCAGAAGATTTCTTTGAATCACTTCTTGGTTTTATAGCTAAGAAAAAGCTCATTACATCTACCTACATCTTTGGTTTTGCTTTTTTCTATTCCAGTGAGTGAGCTTATCTGGGATTTGGAATTCCCTATTGAGCTACTTCACGTAGCATAATGCCCTCAAGAACCACATATTTTGTCACAAATGACAAGATTTCCTTCTCTTCTAAGAGGAAACAATATTCCATTTGTTGTGGATAGAAAACTTCAGAAGAAATGGCCCCACCCAGAAGAAGCCCAAAGGTGCAAAGATCACATTCCTTTGAGATTCAAGCCTAAACTCTTTGGATGTGGAGAAACTGAGGCACCACCTTAGCCCCACCCAGAGAACAGTTGACCCCCTCAAGAGAGCCCCTAAAGAAGTCTCTAAAGGTCTGGATAAGGATATGAAAGGACCATCAACAGTGCAAGCCTTTCCCTGTCACAACTTTTATGTATTCAGAGAACTCCAGGCAAGTTAATTTAGAGGAATTATATGTAATCTCCTCCTGAAGGCACTGAGGCTTTTCTCCCCTCTGGAGAAGCCAGTGTACTCTCTTAAACATAAATCACTCTTGCTCTCCCTTCACATCTCTCTAGATTTCCTTTAATACGATGATTTTGCTTCAGTTGCCTCTGAAATTCTTCTCCGGGAGGGAAGCCCTGGGTCCCAGACGTGCCTCAGGTGAGGACTGACTGTGCTCTTCAGAGACCAATTCCTTACTCCTGCTGGGTCCCCGGGTACCCTAGAACTCAGGTGGTGGGGACCTGTCCCTCTCCAGGAGGAACAAGTGGACATCAGGCAATGCTTGAGGCCTGCCTCTTGGGATGGCTGGACACAAGCTTCTGTGACTTTAAGGTGCGGAAAGCCAAGTTTAAGAGTTGTAACTCTTGCCAGGCCTTCCCCTGGGGGGCCAAGGTGGGTCAAATAGAGAGATAAAAGCACTGCCTTCAAGCCACCTTCCTGCCTTGCACTTTACAAGTCACTGGCAGTAGACTGCAGACATGTTTCTTAATTTCCGAATCCTTTTATCTCTTGGACACAAATTGTTTCCATATTTTGATTATTATAAATACTGCCTACTTTCCTGGGAATTAAGATAATTCTTAGAGAGGAGACTTATTTCCTTAGGATATCTACCCATAAATGGGCATTCTTTTTGTTTGTTTTGTTTGGTTGGTTGGTTGGTTTTGGTCCAAATCCAGTTGTGCTCTGGGCTTACGCCTGTCTCTGCATTCACGGGTCCTTCCTGATGGGTTTGGGAGATCATGTAGGATGCCAGATACTAGCCTGGGTCTGCAGAATAGAGAGCAAGTGCACTACAGGGTTCACGGTCTCCCTGGCCCATGAATCTTACAATATTTTTGTTTTGAATTCTTTGGAGAAAATGTCAGTGTATCCCTTTAATCTGTATCCTCTCCAACACTTGTTATTGTTTCTTGACAGCAGCCATCCTCAGGACAGTGACGTGGTAGCTCACTGTGGCTTAGAACTGCATTCCCCAGATGATCAGCAATGCTAATCATCTTTTTATGTCCTGTGGGTCATCAAGGTGTCTTCTGGACTTGTGTGCAAAAGTTTCATCTGCCCATTTAAAAATAAAATTGGTTTTTGTAAAAAAAAAAAATTAAAATGGGGGCTGGAGCGATAGCGCAGCAGGTAGGCGTTTGCCTTGCACGCGCCCGACCCGGGTTCGATTCCCAGCATCCCATATGGTCCCCTGAGCACCGCCAGGAGTAATTCCTGAGTGCAAGAGCCAGGAGTAACCCCTTTGCATCGCCAGGTGTGACCCAAAAAGAAAAAAATAAATTGGTGTTTGTTATTTTGCATGACTTCTTCAGTATTTCTGGACACACACCCCTTAGCTGATTATGTGATTTGCAAATGCACTGTAGCACTGTAGCACTGTCATCCCATTGTTCATCGATTTGCTCAAGCGGGCACCAGTAATGTCTCCATTGTGAGACTTGTTGTTACTGTTTTTGGCATATCGAATATGCCACAGATAGCTTGCTAGGCTCTGCTGTGCGGGCGGGATACTCTCGAGAGGGTATCTCTGAGAGGGATGGAGGAGTCGAACCTGGGTCAGCTGTGTGCAAGGCAAATGCCCTACCCACTGTGCTATCACTCCAGCCCGATTTGCAAATATAAACAAATTTTCTAGAACATTGTAGAACCATGAACACTTTGCGAGCTTTCTCTCTAGTACTCAGAAGGTGGAGCACGCATTTTAAAGAGCACTACTTTGCAAGGCTATTTTGCTAGTTTCTCAGTAATTTATGGCTTAGGACGTTTGAACAAGGAGAAGCTACAGCAATGCTCCATTTTCTTTCATTGTACTCAGGCGTTTTTCTTCCCAGGTGTCACCTGTCATCTAGACCCACACCATTCATTCCCAGATACCTCATCCCTCATTTATTATGTGAAGATAGACAGTCTGTAGGCCCTGGCCATGACACCCCATCTAAATCAATTTCCTTATAAATTTTCCCATTTCTGAACTGTCACCTGGATTCTGGACAGAATCATGAGCAATACACAGCAGATGGTGCAGAATATGGCTTTATCTTGGTCTAAACCACCTAGGCGATTTCCAGTTATGGGCAAATCTCTAGGTCATTGTGTTTTTCTTATAATAATTCCACGAGGCAGAAAGTGCATTTGAGTTACACAGCTAGCTGGGATGTCTGTGCTCTTGATACATCTTTCCCCTGATAGAAGAGAAGAGTGGTAACTCGCCCTGCTTGGCACCATTTTGCTAGATGCTGAAGAAAACATAGCTTCTTTCAGCTAAGAATGCACGGGGGAAAGAGAAGGAAGAGGTTAGATTTTTCAATCCTCCAAAGCAATGAAAAGTTCCCTTTTCCTAATTGCAATAGCTTGGGGATAAACATTACAGCTAAAGCTTATTATAGTTCCCTTTTTGGAATAATTTCCAGGCTTCTGGGAAAAATTTTGTCTCTCTGAATGTCTGGCATTTGTGCATGTATAAAATGTTCACTCTCAATAAGACTTGAAATTCTACAATTTGAGATTACTTTGAATTCCTTAAGAAGTGTTTTCTTTTTAAGTGACTGTAAAGAATATAATTTTTACAAGTGACTGTAAAGAATATAATTTTACAACTGCAAGTATAATAGGATTCAGAATATAAGTTTCAACTCAAAGTCAATGATACATCTAAAGTGAACCAAGAATGTTTATACAAGGACTGGAGTGAGAAGACTCTAGTCTGAGTCTGGTGCTTTCCTTGCATACAGCCTACTTAGGTTCAATTCCCAGCATCCCATATGGTTGCATGAGCCCATCAGGAGTGAAACTTGAGCATCACCTAGTATGGACACAAAACAACAACAAAATGCCATAGAAAAATTTTAGAAGAGAACACTTGTTTGTAGTGTTAGGATAGGCAAGGATACATGAGAATATTTTCCTTACTCCAAATGGCTACTAATGACTACTACTATTATCTTATTTCTCACTGAAAATGAGGACCTAAGAGAACCCTTAAATTCCCATCAGCAGTTGACATCTCTCATCTTTCTTACAGGTGACATAGAAAAATAAGGACAAACAAATATTAAAAAAAACCTAAACCACCATCTTTTTTTAATTATATGAAGCAACCTCTGGTTAGATAAAGTATAAATATTAATGAATATCTTTTTCCGGGGCCCCTCAGAGGGGGTGGGCTCCAGCTTCCCTCCCCTCCCTGAGCAGAGCTCCCATGGCCGAAGACCTTCAGAGCCTAGCCACAGCCATGCTCAAGGCCCCTCTCCACACATTCGGATGAGCCTCACACATGAAGGTACTGGCAGAAGAACCCAGGTGTGTGGGACTCGGGGCTGAGACCTCCAAGCCTGCTTGGATTGGGACTGGACCTCTTCCGCCTAGATCCCCCATTTTCCAGTAGCTAGGCAGTCACACCCAGGGACTTCCCCTGGCGCTGTGTAATCCCACCAATGGCCAACATCCAGAGACTATAAAACCAAGCTCCCAGAAGCTTGACATCTTATAGCCTAGTTCTCCCTCTGGGAGAACCTGGCAAGCTACTGAGCGTTTCCTGCCAACATGGGAGAGACTCACAAACTCCCCATGGTGTATTCATATGCCAAAACCAGTAACAATGATGGGTCTCATTCCCCTCACCCTGAAAGAGCCTCCAATGTGGCATCATTGGGAAGAATGAGTAAAGAGAGGCTTCTAAAATCTCAGGACTAGGACGAATGGAGGTGTTACTGAGACTGCTCAAGAAATTCGAAGATCAACGGGATGATGATGATGATGATGATGATAAAGTTCTACAAAAATATTCTACTTTTGAATTAGTGTCTAAGCATAAAAACTAAATTCGTGAGATCTACCCAAATTTTCAGATAGAAACAACATTCTTCTCAGTGACCAGAGTTTAAAATGATGGTGATATACAAAGATAAAGTTGCATTTAAATTATATCACAAATTGTATTCAACATATGCATTGTGACAATAATGTTTCTTTTTGAGTTAGTAAGTGAGTATTTCTGAGATCGTTGAAGGAACTTTATTTGGGCTGGGAAAACAAAGCAAAGAGGAAATAGAGAGTTTTCAATAGCAGGAAAATTAGACTCAGGAAGAACAAACTCAGCAAAAGAAGAAGCATTAGACTTGCAACCTTCGATTTTGCTGAGAAAACAAATGTGGCAAAAGCAAATACATTTACTAAGCAAGAGTAAGAGAGATCGGACAAAGGTCAAGGCGCTTGCCCCTTTCAGCTATGGCTGTGACCCTGGTTCTAATCCTAGCACTGCACATAGCCCCTGGGCACCACCGTGGTGACTCTGATCACTTCTGGGCATGACCTCAAGCAGAAATAAATAAATAAATAAATTTGCTAAACAACTAACTTGCCATCTTTCCTGGGTTAACTCTGAAATATAAACACACACACACTCACACACATTGTTGTAAGGGCTTATAAAAAGAAAATAACAACTTCTTTAATTTAAACTCACAATGATATCATATTTGATTCTGTAGTAAATTTCCAACTAGTTAATTTTTATACCTGCTGTGAAATTCATCAGAGATGAGCCAAATAGCTCTTTGCCTATTGGAGAAAGGTCAAGATCGGCCTTGCACGTTATTTCATTGACACGATGTCTGTGCGTGCTTATCTTCTTAGAAGGTCACCATGTCTTCATTAGCAATACCAAGCATATAGGAGGCTTTACAGATTGTGTACACAGAGATCTTTGTCAGACGGACAGGTGCTTTGCTTTCCCCTTAACAATATGCATCCGTATTTAATCTTTGATGTCTTGTCTCAAAGATTGAAGCCTAACAGTATAAATATTGTTTTCACCTTTTCTTTTACCGTTATAGTTTGACAGACTTAAACTAGTTAGTTTCTTTGGTGTGTGCGTACGTGCCTGTGTATATTGGGTGTGGGGGTCGGGGAACATCACCAGAAATCCTGGGAATCAAACTGGAGTTGGCAGAGAAAGCTCCTTTACCCCCATGTACTATCTATCCAGTCCCAAGCTGCTTATTTTTAAAGCCGCTATTTCTATACATAGCACAGTGGATAGGGCGTTTGCCTTACACGCGGCTGACCCGGATTCTATTCCTCCATCCCTCTCAGAGAGCCCGGTAAGCTACCTTCCGCCTGCACAGCAGAGCCTGGCAAGCTACCCATGGAGCATTCGATATGCCCAAAACAGTAACAACAAGTCTCACAATGCAGACATTATTGGTGCCCACTGGAACAAATCCATAAACAACGGGACGACAGTGCTACAATGCTACATATCTATAGAACTAATACCACCATCAAGAAAATGAATTTATCCACCATACCTCCAGATTTCCTCTACCCTCTTGTAATTCTTCTCTCTGTCCATCTGTTCTTCATCACAGACAGAATAACTACTGATAAGCTTCTAGCACCACATATGAGTTTTTAATAATCTCTGATTGCTCATAAATAAATACTTATGAATATAAATTATTTTTCTAAAATTATTTTTGAGATTACTTCAAGCTGTTGTATCTACAAATATTTCATTTTACTCTTTGCTGATAAATATTCCACTAACTGGATAAAATATATAGTGCTTATCCAATTACTCTTGATAGGCATTTAGATTGGCTCCAGTTTGGGACTGTCTGAAAAAAATGTCTTCATTTGAGGGGTGGTGGTGGGGGTTGAGGGGAGGGGGGTCGCCTAAGAGATGAATGACTGAATTACATGGTAGTTACAATAACTTCTAAGAAATTGCCACAAAGTTTTCCAACGTAGTTATGACATTTTGGTCCTGTTCTAGAAGGGAATGAATCCTAGTTCCTCCCTGTTTGTGGTAATACCTGATGTAGCTCTCGCCATCCTGGTGGATGTGCATTGCTATTTTGAGCTCTACTCTGCATTTTCCAATTGATGGATGTTGCTGAGAATCACTTCATGTGATTATTTGCCATCTGCATGTCTTGGCTGTTATAGATAGCATCTGTTAAAATACTTTGACCATTTTAATAATCTTACACATGTTGAGACTTTTTTACATAGTCTAATACAAATTTGTAATATAAACTTTGCAAACATTTTCTCTAGATGCATGGCTTGTCTTTGAAATAATTTTAACAGGATAATTTGGTGTTTTATCCAAGAACATTGAAAAGTTCTCTGTTTTAAATGCCCAAAAGCAATGCAAAATGAGAACTGTTCTTCAGTAGAAAGCTTACCATGGCAGGGGAAGTGGTGTGGTGGGCAATACGATGGGCTGAGGCGGGGAGGGACAGCACTGGGACAGTGGTGGAGGGGAATGAACACTTGGGTGGAGGATGTGATGTTGCAACATTTTATGCATGAATCCCTATCAATAGCAGTATTGTTAATTATGGTGCCTAAAATAAATTGAGTTACATGTCAAAAAATTATGTTTTTAACCTATTTTTAATATTAGAAACTATAACCATTGGCTGTATATAATAACCTACTATTTATTTTGAGATAAATATTATATATAATAAAAAATCTGAATTCAAGTATTTTTATATTCTTGATTATGTAAGTTCAGTTATTTAGCTTCATAAGTTTAAAAGGATGCATAAAAAGTCAGTAGAATATATCATATGTGGGTAGATATCTTCTGTTCCATTAATTAATTTGTTTCTCTTGAGAAAATTTTATTTTTCTAGTTTTAAATCAAACCTTGGTATCAGATGTATCAAGTTGAATTAACACCTAGGTACTTCAAATGTAGTCTTAAAAATTATATTTTTTGGGTTCCCGAACTTTGTATGGGGGAAGCATAAGCACAGATGTGTATAAATCCATAACTGTACCCTCATGGTGATTCATTAATTAAAAATAAATAAATTTATTTAAAAAAAACATTAACTCAAAGAAATATATGTAACCCCATGTTTAATATAGCATTCTTTTCTATGCTGAACCTATCTGTATTGTTCCAAAATTGATCTTTAAAATTAACCACAATAAAATCCAAGGAAGACTTTAAAAAAATTATATTTTTATCTATTCTAAGTTCTTTCCATTTCCATATGATTTGCATGGCCAATTTGTAAGATTTCACAAGATAAATGCTCCAAGATTATTTATTAAGATTGCACTATATCAAAGATTACTTGGAGAGAATTGACATGCTAATAATTGAGTCTTCTGATCCATAACATATAACACATACTATCACTGTATCACTGTATCTTACCCCTGGTAAAATTGGGGTACAGGTGAAGTCACCCTTCTCTTTCCGAAGACCTCCAGAACCCAGCCATAGCCATGTTCAAGGGCCCTCTCCACACGTTCGGGTGAGCCTCATGCATGAAGGAAACGGCAGAGGAACCCAGGTGTGTGGGACCTGGGGCTGAGATCTCCAAGTCTTCTCAGATCAGGACTGGACCTCTTCTGCCCAGATCCCCCATTTTCCAGTAGCTAGAGGTCACACCCAGAAACTGCCCCTGGTGCCGTATAATCCCACCAATGGCCAACATCCAGAGACTATAAAACCAAGCTCCCGGAAGCTTGACCTCTTATAGCCTAGTTCTCCTTCTCGGAGAACCTGGCAAGCTACTGAAAGATTTCTGCCCGCATGGGAGAGCCTGGCAAACTCCCTGTGGTGTATTCATATGCCAAAACCAGTAACAGTGATGGGTATCATTCCCCTCACCCTGAAAAAGCCTCCGCTGTGGCACTGTTGGGAAGGACGATTAAAGAGAGCCTTCTAAAATCTCAGGGCTAGGACGAATGGTTACTTATACCGCTCTAGAAAATCAACCATCAACAGGATGATGATAATGATGATTACTATATTACTGTATCACTGTTGTCCCATTGCTCATCAATTTGCTCAAGTGGGCACCAGTTACGTCTCCATTGTGAGACTTGTTATTGTTTTTGGCATATCGAATACACCATGGGTAGCTTGCCAGGCTCTGCCGTGCAGGCAGGATACTCTTGGTAGCTTGCTGGGCTCTCCAAGAGGGATGGAGGAATCAAACCCAGGTTGGTGGCGTGCAAGGCAAACGCCCTACCTGCTGCACTATCTAAAGATAAGATGTGTCTTTTTGTTTATTTTGCTCTTTAACTGCCTTATGCAATAAATTTTTAATTTTCACTAGAGAGACCTTTCTACACTTTCCATCAGATTCATCTATGAATATTTTATATTTTTGCTGCTATTGTTTCATTTTTATTTTTACTTTTAGTATGTAGAAATGCAATTTTATATTTGTTGATTTTAATGAAGATGTTACTGGTGCCCGCTCGAGCAAATCGATGAACAACGGGAGGACAGTGTTACTCCTTACTGACTTAACTCACTTTTTAGTCTATTTTGCTATAGAGTCCATCAGATTTTCTACATAGACAACCAAGAAGTGAATAAAGATTCTGGAGTTTCCTTGAATAGTTTTAAAATTTCTTTTTCTTGACTTGATACCTTGCATTTAACTGTCATACTATGACAAATAGAATGGGTAGGTATGGACAGCCAAGACTGTTCTTGATTTAGTTAAGAAGCATTTGATTTTCAACATTAGGTGTGGTGCTAATTGCAAATATTTTTGTACATGCCTTTTATTAGGTTAAGAAAGTTTTATAGTTTTACTTTGCTATGAGTCTCTATTTTATAATGAAAAACAGATGTTGATTTGCATCAGATATTTTCTCCGTGCCTTGAGAGATGATCTTATGGTTTTCCTTATTCTGCCTATTAATGTTGTGTGCAGTGTTGATTAAATTTTGAATCTGAAACTATTTCTCACATTATGATACACCCTTCTATGTATTCTTCAATTCATTTGCAAAAATAGTATTGAGGGTTTTTTTTGTTGTTGTATTTAGTTTGGTTTGGGGGTCATACTCCTATCTCTGTGCTAAAGAATTACTCCTGGTGGCTTATCCCCATATGGGATGTTAGGGGATTCAACTGAGGTTGGCTGCATATAAGGCAAATGCTCTTCTGGCTGTACTACCTCTCTTATCCCAGTATTGAGATATTTTAAAAGAATATTCATACTTTTGTTACTTTGTTATTTAATCTTAGAGTCAGTTAGAGTTGGTCTGATAAAATGTGTGATCTTTAATGTTCTGCTAGAGTTTGTGTAAATTTCATATTATTTATTTCTGAAACATTTGGTAGAAGTTTCCAGGTAAGTCAAAGTTTCTGATCTGGATTTTTCTTTGTAGAAAAATATTTTAATTAAAATTAATTTTTAAAAATTATCTAAAGTACATAGATCTATAATCTCTATTATTATTGTTGTTACCAGTTTGTAATCATTTATAAGATATTTGGTTTAGTGCTTTCTAAGTTATCTTTGCAATTTAGTCACATCTAAGTTGTCAAATTTATTGGCAAAAATTGCTCATAGTTTCATTATCATTTTATTATGTCTTTAGGATATTTAATGATGTATCATTTTTATTCCTGATGCTATTCATTTGTATCTTGTCTTTTATTTTTTCTAAACAGTCTGGCTAGAAATTTATCAATTTAATGACCTAGGAGGAGGAACTTTTAGTTCTATTTTCTATATTGATTTTCTGTTATCTAGGTCATTAATTTATCATTCAACTATATTATTTCCTTTCTGGTGCTTTCTTTGGGTTTCATTTATTCATTTCTCTATTTTTAAGGTAAAAATAGAAAAACTGACTTGAGATCTTTCTTATTTTCTACCATGGGTCTTTAGAGATAAATTTCTTAGCTTCATTCCATAAATTTTGGTATGATAGGGAGCCTACAGGTTTATAACTGGTTATGCATTGGAGGCCACGTGGTGCCAGGACTGGCACAAGGTTTTGTTGTATGCAAAGCATTTGCCTTCACCCCTGTCCTCTTTTTCTGGCCTAATACGATGTAGCTAGTATGGAATTTTAGAGGCACTTTTACACGTCTACCACCACTATATATTTCCACAGTTTTCAATTTTCATTAGTCAAAAACTCTGTACCTGAGAGGCAATAAATTTTCTTCCCTCTGTTTCCTGCTTCTAGCAAACTTTGATCTATATTTATTATTATGAATTTATCTACTATAGATATTTTACTTGAGTTGAACCATGTAATATTTTTTCATTGGGTTAGGCTTATTTGATCATCATTAAATTTTTAGACTTCCTAAAACCATTTGGTGGCATGTGATGTGTAGGATAACATTGGTTTGTCCTTTCTGCCTTGCTGCAGGGAGCTTAGGTTTATTGGGTTACTCCCATCACAGTGCTCCCATTCCTCTGTGTTTATTAGTAACTTCTTTCTTTGTGCTCTGTTGACTTGCAAATATTATTTTACTCTTCTCCTTGAGTCCTTTGCATAGTTAATTCAGAGCAATGTCCTTTTTCTGTGGACACAGGAAGACTGTTAGTGCTATGCTTTTGTAACTTGGGAGTTAATTGACTCTAAATGATATTTTCCTCCTGGACATCTGTTCTTTAGGCTTAAGCTTCAGTTGTCTTACTTCCTAGCATCCCAAAAGTAGGGTTCCGACAAGGGACTGGATGGACCCAGGGCAAGCAGTGAGCTATGTGCTACCCTGGCATTGAGATGGGCCTGGCCAAAGTGCCGTAATGCTTAACTGTAAGTTATGAGCATGGTCATGGACAAATTCTCTCATGATCCAAAAAGTAATAACTAGATTCTTACCCTGCCAGGGTTAGGAAAGATTAATCTTTCCTGAGCACTGTAGTCTGAGTCTGTGGCAAGATGTTCCCAGGAGAGCTGCCTTATAAGCCTCAATATATCTCTCACTGTGTCCATACAAAAATAACTAATATTAAGAGGTAGAATTGAGATGCTAACTAAGATGTTGATTAAGTTGTTGGACTAAGGAGAGGAAAAACACCTCTAGGTGGTGTTTCCACCCTTGAGCTTGATGGGTGGTTGGGAAGGGCTTCTTATGTTGATTTTGCTACTGGACTGGGTATAGCATTGGCCCAGAGTTTGGGGGGGGGGGGACGAGAGAGTTGGAGGAGAGGAGAGAGCAGGGAGCAAGATAGAGCATGGAGAGATGAGTGGGAGAGACATGAGGAGACGAGAATGAGGGGCAGTGTGAGACTAGAATGGGGGGCTCAGAGAGACCGGAACAGGCGTGTGGGGAGAATGGAATAAATGGCAACTGATCGATCAACCAGCTTGGCCCTCATTTCCTCCTTCCTCCACCCAATGTCCTGGACCACCCTGGGTGGGGGAGCGACCCGAGACCACCCAACCTGGGCGCTGAGGGGGAGAGCCTTCGGGGACTCCCCTGGCCGTCCCGCAGATTAAAACACTGATGCACCTTCATCCTTCATTTAACCAATGCCACACTTCATGTATCCATTCATTTGTGAATTTGGATTGTTTGCTCACTTCCTTTTATTATCAATGATGCTGCTGGAAACATACACACATATCCATTTAAGTCCATGTTTTTGTTTACATAAGGTTAATACCCACTGGTGAAATTCCTGTGTCTTTGGTGACCCACTTTAACTTTGGGAGAAACCAACAAATTTGCCTTTATTCTGAAGACTTATTGCTTATTTATTTATTGGTTTGGGGGTCGCACCCAGCAGTACTCAGGCTTACTCCTGGCTCTGAACTCAGGGATCACTTTGGGAAGTGCTCCAAGGACTATATGGAATGCCAGGGATCAAAGCCTTGTTGGCTATGTAAAAAACAAGCAGAGCTACCCGCTGTCTCCCACCCTTGAAAGATATTCTAATGGAGAAAACATTCTTGAGTGATAGATTTGTTTGTCCTTTTATTTTCTTACACTAGTCTCTCCTGTAAATGAAAAAAAAGATGGTTCCACTCTCCTCTGGCTTGTATTCCTCCCCATTTAAATTGGTTTTCATATTTTGTGTGTTCCATGATATGTCTCTTGCTCTTTCCAATTTTTAGATTTTTTCCTTATTAATTTTGAGTAATTTGGCCACAATGTGTTTTTTTTTAAAGAAATTACAGTGGCAGATTTATCATGAATATAGACATGGAAATGCACTTGAATGGATATTTTCTCTTTTTTAAATTTTTATTTTTTATTAATTTGCCGTGAGATACAGTAACAAAAATTTCATGTTTAAACTTCGATCATACAGTCATCTAACACCCATCTCTTCACTAGATTTTCCCCCACCCTTTCCATACTTCCCCCTGCTTGTGTGGCAGATAATTTGCAAGGTATTCTTTCTCTACTTTAGTTACCTTCGATATTTCCAGACCAGTCCTACCTCCCCTTATACCTGTCAAAAATACAATGGCTAGACAATGTGTTTTGTATTGCTTTTCATGGATATAATATATTGTGCTTTAGGAATTCTAAGATTTTAATAATTAGGGTCTAAAGAAATTGCTGCCGCAGGTTGCTCAGGTTCGAGATTCCTGTGTGTGTCTCTGGATCGTGGTCATATGGGAGCTGGTGCTTCTTGCTGGCTTCTAGAAAATGGCGACTGCTGGAGCTTTAGAGGGCAGGTGGTGGGTAGGCACAATGTGCTTTGTTTTAGTTTTTTCCTTATTACTTGCATTGAGGTTTTTAGGTACACTGTCTTCTCGATCTGTACACTAACAGTTCCAAAAACTTTCCTGACATCTTTTCAAGAGCTGTTCTTCACCCTCTCCAGTTCTTAAAACACTGTAGAACTATAATAGGATTCATAACACTATCTTAAATTTTTTTGAGGAGGGAGGGGATCTTGGTCCACACACCCAGTGTGCTCAAGGCCTAATCCTGGCTCTGTGCTCAGAGACCAATCTTGGCATCACTCAGAGAACTATATACAGAGTTAGGCACTCTTAAGTCTACATTTCATAATCTTATTTTTTCCTCCATTTGCTTCATTTTGAGTAGCTCCCACAGTATGTTTTCAAGTTCAACCACCACAACAAAATGTCCTCTGCAATATATGATCTACTCTTAATCCCACACAGTGTTTATTTAATCTTAGACAATTTGTTTTAATCCCTCACTTGACTCACTTGTCGTCCTGTTGATCTTTGATTTGTTCAAGTGGGCGCCAGCAACGTTTCTATTCATCCCTGTCTAGGGCTAGTGTAGCCCAGTGATATCTGCTTGCTCCAGGAACAGGAGGAGCCTCAAACCATTCATTCAGGGTTTTGATGAAGAAGTCTGGCCATCTTGTTGGTGGGCAGCCACACGGTCATTTGATGTCCTGTGGAATCCAGTCCATAACAGCTCTAGTCCAGCGGTCGTCTCTGAATTGCATTATGTGTCCAGCCCATCTGATTTTTGACGTCTTGGTAAACGAGACAGCATCCCTGATTCTTGACTGTCAATGGAGGTTGGAACTCCAGATTCCTTCTCTCACTTGAGTGAGACATGATATTCCCAGCATAGCTCTTTTGATTCCTCTTTGGGATACCCGAATAGCATTCTCATCCTGTTTGCGTAGGGCCCAGGTCTCTGAGGCGTATGTTAGTGCAGGAAGAATGGTGGAGTCGAAAAGATGTGCCCAGAGCCGGAAGTTCTTTGTCCCCTTGACCACTTCTTTGATGCTCTTGAAGGCCTTCCATGCTGCTCTCTTCCTCCTGTGCAGTTCTGGCGCCAAGTCGTTCCTCATGTTGAGTTCTCGTACCAGGTATACATAGCTGCTGCATTCTGAGATGTTCGTTCCGTTGAAAGCAAATGGAACGTCAGGGACTATTTCATTTTTCATGAACATTGTTTTGTTGAGATTCAGCTGCAATCCGACCTTTCCACACTCGAGGTCAAAGTTGCCAGCATTTGTGCCGCTTGGCTAATGTTTGGTGTTATTAAAATGGTGTCATCAGCAAAGCGGAGGTGGCGTAGTTGCCGACCGTCTATCTTCTCTCCCATTCCTTCCCATTCTAGCCGTCGAATGACGTTCCCAAGCGTAGCATTGAAGAGTTTTGGTGAAATGGTATCACCCTGCCGAACCCCTCTCTTTACATCAATGATCACTTCCTTGTAGAATGGTGAGATCCTGGTGGTGAATCCATAATACAGCTCATGGAGGATCTTGATGTACTGAGTTTGAACGCGCTGTTTGGCCAGGGCTTCGATGACCGCTTCAGTCTCAACAGAATCAAAGGCCTTCTTTAAATCGATAAATGTTAGACAGAGCAGCATCTTGAACTCTCACGAAACTTCAATGAGCTTGGTCACTGTGTGGATATGGTCGATCGTGCTGAATCCTTTTCGGAACCCAGCTTGCTTGCATGGTTGTCTTTCGTCTAGTGTTCTGCATATTCTATTCAGGATGATTCAAGTGAACAACTTGTAGATGATGGACAACAGGAAGATTGGGCGATAGTTGCTGATGTTGTGGATGTCTCCTTTCTTGTACAACAGAATGGTCCTGCTGGTCTTCCATGGGGATGGAGCCTTGCATTCGGACAGGTAGCATGTGAAGAGCTGAGTCAGTGTATTGACAAGTACTAGTGGCAGATTCTTCAGGTGTTCAGGTCTGACCTTGTCTGGACCAGGTGCTGTACTCATCTTTGCCAACAAAATGGCGTGTCGGATTTCAGAAGGGAGAACGTTGGGAACGACATATCCATCCTGTGGAATTTGGTATGTGGGCAGGTGGATGTGGCTATCAAAGAGATCTGAGTAGAAGTCATGAATAATCCTCTCCATTGCCCTTCTAGAAGATGTGATAGATCTATCAGGATGTCGGAGGGCAGTCATATTGGTCTTGTAGTTGGCGAAGGACAGGTGAGTGTTGCAAATTTTTTTCCTGACTTCTGCCACATTGGCCAACAATGCTGCTTTTCTCTCTTTGAGGTCTTCCTTTATTGCTTCTCTGCACAGTTTTTCGAGCTTGGATGTTAGCTTGTGGTTGCCTGAGGCTCGTGCCAAACCACGTTGACGAATGAACTCGAGAGTTTCTGAGGACAGGCGTCTGTTTGTGGCTTTCCTACTCTCAGCATTCTTTGCACAGTCATGGAGGTGCTGAACCAGTTGATCATATTCCTCATTGATGTTGTCAATGACAGCATCTTCCCACATGCTGCAATAGTGCCTAAAAGTTAATCCCTAGAAGTTCAATTTAGGTTTTTCCCAGAGCATCTATGTCTCCACCTAATGTATCTTTCATCTAGGTTCTTGACTATGTGAAATTTGCTTTTAATTTCTCATTTAATCGTGTTGACAAATTCTGTCATCGATGTCATTTCTGAGTTTGATGACATAAATTATTGCTTATTATCTGCCTTTGGTGTTCTTTCATACTTGAATTTTTTTATTCACACCAGACACTGGTGACTCTTATCTTGGTTCAGGTTTCTTCTGGGAGGTGGATTGGAAATAATTTCATTCTAATAGGTTTTATTTTTACTTTGATTAGATGGGATTAAAAAATAAGTTTAGAGCTGACTTTGTTCTTCTAGGCAGATAAACCCTTCCAAGAATCCTAAAGTTGTCTGGAGAATTATTTTTCACTTAATTCTGTTAGGAACGGACACCATTTCTGTCATTTGAGATCTTTGTAAATTGCTTCCTCTGATGCTTTTATAATCTCTGTTCCTGCCTCAAACTCACATACTGATGAAGACTCCGGCAAATGCTCAAAGGCAACTCTTCTCTTTTCTGGACTTGTGTCTCCGGCTGCTCACTTCTCTCTCCTAAAATGACCATTTAATTCCTAAACCTCAGCAAGCTCTTGGAAACTCCTGGAGCCTGCCAGCCCTGCACATTGGCCCCTGGAAATTGTCCTGAAACCTGGCATGATAACCAGGGGCTGTCACAGTATTCTTGTTTCCCATTTCCCAGGTAACAGTTACTGTCTTCTCTGGTATAATGTCAAATGTCTAAGAAGAACTTGGCTCTGATATCTGTCCTGTGTATTGTTTATTTTAGGTAGATTGGGGAATCCAGTTGCAGTCTCCCTGCCTGTTTTGTTTGTTGAGTTTGTTTTGATGCCACTCTAGGAGGTGGTCAGGACTTACTCCTGGTTCTGTGCTCAAGCCTCACTCCTGGTAGGGCTTTAGGGAATGTTGGGGTTGCTGGGGATCAAACTTGGGTCAGCAGTGGATAAGAAAAGCACTCTACCCACTGTACAATTGTTCTTCTCCCCAGTATTATAATCTTAGCTAGAAACTGGATCCATTTTTCTTTTCTTTCAAAGCCTTTGCTAAATATTATTTATAAAATGTCTGTGTAGGCAAAATAGCAAGTGACATTAAAATGCCTTAATAAATATCACTATCTACATGGAGTCTAGCATGATACTTTACTAAAGTATCTTTTTGAAAGTAACTTGAAACTATTAAAGTAAAAAGTTTTAGATATTCCAAGTATGCTAAATTATGAGTTAGTTTTAAATTACGAATATCTACTATTGTAACTGAAATTGTATATAAAATAGGATAGGAGAATCACTTTTGAATGTTAATATACCCATTATTTGATGTTTAATCATTGGTTTATTTTTAGCGAACATTTGTTGAGTAACTAGAACTGACCAGGTGCTGTCTTAAGATTGATCTTTACAAAAATAGATAAAATGTACCCCACTCTTATGAGAGTTTTATCTTGTAATTCAGTAGTAGTCAAGTATATAAACTAATAGTACAATTAATGAGTTCCATAGTCAACACCTATTCTAGGAATATATTCTATTTAAAGGCACAGAGGGTTAAAAATGTGGCACCCTGAAAGAGCTCTAAAATGTTTGGTTAAGTTTTATTTCAAGCAACACGTGAAATAAAGCATAAAATGAGATTGAAAAGGGTGAGAGGAATGAACCAAGAAAAATCTTGAATATTATTCCAAACAATGCAGTCAACGTGCAATAATGCAATAATATAAGTCAAGTCTAAATAAACAAAGTCAAGAATTCTTGAAAGCTACGAGCTACAGGTATGCTATGAGCAAACTTTCACATGATTTTTATCTCTTTGAAGAAGAATCAGGTGAGGAGTCAACAAATTAAGGTCCATGGGATATAGTCCACTGTGTGTATGTGTGTGTGTGTGTGTGTGTGTGTGTAGTGTTACATAGCCATGTCTAGTTGTTTACATATTGTACCACAAGCCTAGCACTGAGTAGTTTCAACACTGTGTTTCAACCATATGTCCTGTAAAGCTGCAAGTATTCACAATCAAAGACTTTATAGAAAAAGTTTGCCAGTCCGTGGATTAGAGTAAGTCAAGGAATGATTTTAGAAACTAATTAGAAAAGGTTCCAGCAATAATTCTCATGAGGCGCCATAAAAGCCTGACATTCAACGGAGCTTCTGAAATGTTTAGTGTCATTGGACCACAATTTTCACCATTTTCTTCAGCACTAAATCAAAATGAGGAGGCATTTTATAAACCACCAACTGGTCTCTGCGAATAAAGCAGTATGTGGGCAGAGCAGAGTGTGGATTGGCAACGCTGTTTGATTCAGCCAGCAGTGCCTTCCTCCATTGTGTGTGGCTTGCTATCCCTCAGAGAAGAGCCTGCAGCTCTTTCTCCGTTCAACCAACATCAAGACTTATAAGTATTCTTCTATAGTCCAGGGTTCAGAAATAAACGCAGTAATAACCCATTGAGTCTACATATTTCCCGCAACATAGATTACAACATGGATTTCTACATTGTGGGCTTCATCCAACTATAAAAAGTCAAAATTTCCTCCCACCCACCCCGTGTCAGGTTTTTCTTTCCCATTGAGTGCTATTGATATACACAGTCAAATGGTGTCATTTGATAAAGGGATTTTGCCAACAGCTTGCATGGCTTTCTTCTGAGCATAATATTTGTCACTTTGCAGATGGTTTCATATGCTTCTTGGTAGTCTGTGTGACTTGCAAACGGTTTTAAGATAAAGAAAAGGGTAAATTTTGAAATTCTATTTTAGCAGGGAAAAAAATGCCAAATTCATGCTAAAAGGCACGATTTTGTATTTGTTTTTGAGATGATTGTTTTGCTGGTGAGGTCATACTGCTTTATAAAATAAAAAAAAAAAACACCTCTGTGGTTTATGTCACTTTTTCTTTGTTTGCTGCCACACCCAGTGGCTTGCTCTTGGCTCTGTGTTCAGGGAACCATATGCAGTGTCAAAGATCAAACCAGGGTCAATGAGGCTAGCAAACTCCACCCTTATTTTATCTTGCAGGCCACTCTTTAAAACCACTTTATAACATATTCTGAGGATTAGGAGCTTCTCTAAATGGTTAATACAAGCCCAAAATTGCATTTCAGAGATTATTTGTGCACTTTGTATTTCAAAATGCTTTTTACCATTTTCTTCAAAGACATCACTGCTACACTCATTCGTACCGTCCTGGTACATTAATACAGGTTTACATTTTATTATTTTTTGGCATAGTTCAATATTTAACTCTGTAGCATTGTCTGTCACTGTGATTTTTAAGATGTTTATTCCTTAGTGACCAACTTCTGAATCACACATCATTTTAAAACACTAGGGATACAACACAACTTATTAGTTGACATAAGAAATAAGTATGGACTTAGCACATATAAAATATCACAGACCCTAATTTTTTTAATTAGCCAGAATGAGTTATTTCCTGATGAGATCAACACAGCAAAGATAGGTATGTATTTTTTACTGTGACTTCAGCACCGTTAGTTATAATACAAGTTATCAAGCAAATTTCAGAATTATTGAAGTAACCTTAATTCGTTTTCTTTTTCAAATTCCTAGAAATAGAGAGGGAAAACAATTTATAGAATGTTTTTCCCCTAGCTGCCAAATTCTCTGTGTCACATGATCAACGGACCTTTTTTTTAAAAGTCATTATAAATGTGGCTATTATTTTAGCAATATATAAGAACTGCATCAAATATCTAGTCAACTCTCTGGTCAAGCTGTCATATAGTTCAGTTTGCACATATTCTAATTACATTTAGGGAAATATGAGAGAAATTTTAAGGTAAAGAGTAAATAAGATAAAATAAATGTGTAATCATTGAGTATTTGTAACATTGTTTTTATATTTACTTCCTGTTTATTCCATTGAGCACTTTAAGTCTAATACCAGTGATACAAAAATAAAAAGAAAATAACCGAATAAATCTGAAGAAAATTTGTGATTAAGGATAAAAAAGATTAGCAAGTAAAATGCCCGTTAAGTACTGTTAAGTTTTGGCTTAGATTTTCTTGTAGCTGAAAGCAAAATCGTTGTATTTCTTTTGGTCTGGAAGAATTACTACTAAATTATCCAGTTTCCAAATGAGCATGGCACAACTCTCACTGATGTTTCAATGATGAAAACTTAGTCTCGAGGCACCCTATGGTACTTGAGCTATTTTTGTATTTATTCACTGTCTACCACAACAGTGCACAGCAAATGCTAAATGCCTAATGAGTCATTCATTTGTTGATGCCCTTTATTGGGCTAGTTTTCCAATTTTTAAATTTGTTTTGAGGTATATTCAAACAAGTAGAAAGAGTCTTCAAAATATATATCTAACAAAAGACTTTGGGTAAAAAAATTGTACATGTTGCAGAGAAATATAGTTTGAAGTAGAGAAATATTTATTTGCTTTGAATCATCTCATATTATTTAGATGTAGGGATATTTCTCTTTATATGAGTTGTTAATAGTTTTATTAGTGGTAAGTATGCTAAATGTTACTTTATTGGGAATGGATTAAATCAAATCTGTGAAAAAGATATGATTGTAGATTCATTATTGAAAACTACTTATTAAAATAGCCTCTCAATCAAAAATTGATAATTTAATAGTAATTTTATATTCATCCTCAAAAATGACATGTTATTTTTAAAACCATATTTCCCTCTTGATTGCTTTTAAGTCCAACTCAGAAAATTTAGCACATGGTACAGTGACAAAAGCAAAGATGAAAATTACTCACTGATATCCAGTTGATAAAAAGAAGAAGCACATGGATATTTAACAAGTGGATTACAATAGAGCAGAAATAAGGAAGTAGAGGTAATAGGATAGAATAAACTTGAAAATCATTTAATCTCCAAGTTTGAAGTGGCTTTAGTTTGTTCGAACTCAAACTAAAACCTATAGATGCAATAAAATATCCATGGTAAGGTGAAAATGTTGGAAGTTCAGAGAATGTCTGAATATTGAAAATATCCTCCCCTAAAGAATATCACACAATTATGAGATTTGGAAGTTCCGATCCAAAATGTTTGCACTTGTGTTTAAAGCATCCCTTGCCTACTTACCTGTCTGGTTCATATATAATTTACAATTTAGTCAGAGCATCAGAACATTAATAATTAAGCAAGTATAACCTTAAAGTTAGAACATAGCCTAGCAGACCTTTATAGGTGTGCTGTCCTTTTTTATACTCAGAGCAAGAAGCCATAAATGTAGTAATTAAATAAATATTATAGTAAGTATAGCTTATACTTGAAGCTTATCACTCCCCAGGGAACAGATATTTAATTTGTGGTCATGATAATAACAACCTAATGAACTTCACATCTTTCAGGAGAGCTTAATAAACTTCAAAGAAGACAAAACAAGAATGTATGAGGAAAAGTACATCCTTAGCCTTTCATTAGGCAAAATGAGCATGAGTCTCAGCCCAGCATGGCTGCCGGAGTGAGCACTCCCAACTACAAAGCAAATGTATGCAGAGAAATGTACAACAAAAGACATAGCTTTTAAAGCTCCAGTTGAGTTTCCACAAATGTTGCTTACAAAAGCCACCATTCTCTGTGTTAACAAAAAGTTGTGGATCTGTTCTTCACTAAATCCTCTTTTCTTGCATAATCCACCTTGTGCACTTTAGCTTGAGTGTGTTTTATCTGATCTAATCCTGAACTCATTCATTCTCTCATAGAAGCAACAGGATTATTTCACACTTAAAGGAAGTCCTATCTTTATGTGATCTGTAAGAGGACACCTGGCTGATACAGAATTTAAGCAAAAGATTAACCAGGTGCTCAAGGCACATAATGATTGCAAATATAATAACAGTTTATCATAAAGAGAATTACTGTCAGACCATATGAAAATGCATTTTAAAATGCACCCAATAAAGCCGAGACACGTCCATTATATAGATATTTTTGAATGCAGTGTTTACACACCTACACGCAGAAGAGTATTCATTTCAAGACAGAAATTTACATTCTATTAGGAATGTTATGATCCAAAGAAAGTGGTCTCTTTTTCATTCATGCTTGTCTTTCATATTAAGCACATCCACAGATTAAAATGGGTTGAGTAGGACTAGGCTTTGTGGCTTAGCAAATTAGCCCATGATTTTTTTTCTTTTAATGCAGTGGATGAGAAAGCTTGATAGAAAATAATCTAAGCCCTTAGGAAGCTAGAAAACATCGATTAGTGTGAAGTAAAACTAGCTTCCTTCCTTGCTTGGCTCTGTGGGACCATAACATTGTGTGTGTGTGTGGGGGGGGTACATGCATGCATGTGTGTGGTAGGCATATGCATTTAACATTTGATGCATATGTGCACACACTTCTTCCTATAGCTTTTAGATGTTATGTTCTCTTAACATGTTACTTAACACGTTAAAGAATTATGCTTACTTTAAATAAGACTTTCTGGTCTCAGAGTCTGCTAGTGCTTCAAATAAAAAAATAAGTCAGTGTGTGTTTTAGGACAATACCTTTGACTATTAAATACATATGAAATTCTATGTCACTCTATCATATTTCCTTTGTAATTTGAATCGGTAGTTTTAAAAGGAAAAATGTATCATAGCCCTCAATAAGAATAAAGGAAAATGACACATAAATATGTCTTGCATGGTACTTCTTGGTTTTTACTTCTGCTTTAGAGAAATAGAGTAGGAGTAGTATATGAACGCACTTGAAAAATACAAAAACCATGTTTTGTTGGGTATTGTAATACATCAAACTTGGTCAAACAAAATTAATCCTTTGAACCTTTGGTTATGTTACCTTATATTTAAAAGGAAATTTATAGAATTGATTAAGGCATTTGAGTTGGAAGGATGCTATTCTGTTTTAAGAACCTCTGTGAGAAAAATAAGCCCTCCCAGATAATTGCCACCCTATAGAATATCAGGATATACAGCCATAAATTCCGGGGATTAATTGTAGACATTCAGGTGTGCTATTATTCTGTTCACCACCAATTGCTTCTTCAACTTGCTTCTTGCTTTTTCAAGTATTTTGTCAATATCTATGGTATTGTTTCTTGATACCATTCTTTCTTCTGAATTCATCTTTCCTCTTGTTGAACTAGGTGCATTAGTAGTTCTTTTGCGGGCATATATACGAACAGTAAATTCTCTTAGTCTACATGTATCAGAAAATATGTTGTCACTGCTTTTCATTGACTCATAACTTGTACTTGACTTTACCATGACTTTACCCTAGACCATTTTCAGTACTCGGTCCTTGCTGATTGTAGGAGCAGTCAGTGAGTGAATCTCAAGAGAAATGCTGGGCATTCATTCTCCATTGATTTATCCATGAATGGAAGAAGAAAGCACTCTAGGAAGCTGAAAAGATAGTACAGTTGATTGGGCACTTGTCTTACATATACACAACCCAGTTTGATCCTCAGCAGCTCATATGGTCCTCTGACACTGCTAGAAGTGATCACTGAGCACAGAGTAAGGAGCGAGACCCAAGTACAGGCCGGTATGACCCAAAAAACAAAAAGCAAAACATTTCTTTAAGATAAAGGATTTCTCTGTTAAAATCTAGTCTCAACTTCTTAGAAAAATATATCAAATTTGTACTGTAAACCACATACATTAGATGAAACTTTGGTAGTCCGTGGGGGTGTACAACTATTACAAATCTATTTTGATTAAGCAGATGTTTACTCTGATTGGCCAGTGGCTCTGGACAAGGATTGTTCAGTATTTCCAGTATCAGTTTTGAGAGAAGACAAATACCATACAGAGCATGGCATCTGTAAGGCTTAATTCTCAGTCCTAAAGTCTTCTGTCATGTCACTACCTCGCCCAGTATTTCCAACGTAATAACATATTCAATTTGGAGTATTCAATAAGACTTTAGAATCACATTGAAAGAAAGCATTGGAAAATTAAGTCTATAGAAATGTGCAATTATAAACACATACATAACTTCAAAGAAAAGCATATATTAAAATGTAAATAAAATGATATGCAATAATGGGCATTATGTACACATGGGAACCTACATATACACATAATTTTACATCATTCTCTAAACGAAGCATTTACATTGTTAGAAGAGAAAAATAAGCACAAATTTATAGACATTAAAAATAGTTTATAAAGATACTGCAATGCACATATATTAGCATTAATAATATGTGGTAGAGAAGAGAAGAATCCCATTTGTATACAAAGCCAAGTGCCCAAGAGAGATGTAATTAAAAAGAATCTTTAAACTGTAAACTTATTAAATGAGCATACTGAAGAGGCTAAATCCTTTACTTTTAAATACAATTTAGACATCCTACCCTGCTGTTGCTTACTGTTATGATCATTTGTTTGTAAGAAACCTAGAGTTTACAGCTCCTACTTATAGATGAGATGATCTTGCGTTTCAAATGTGTTATTTTCTTCTGAACTAAAAAATTCCATCAAAATTTACTATTAAGCACCAATATATTATGAAGAACATTTTAATACAATTTAGAAAAGTACTTTGCAAAACATTGACATAAACAAAAATATTAAATTATGCACACTTTCTCACCAGACAGAGATTATAGCAGTAGAAGATTTTGCGTATCCTAGTTGTTTCATGCCTTCTACATATATATATATATATATTCACATGTGTTTGTATATATATATGTATATATATACTATTTTTAAATATGCCAGCATTCTTGCTATCAAGACTGAGAGAGGACAGAATGATTTATTTTCAAGGATGTTATTGAATCACTGTGAGATATACAATTGCAAAGCTGTACATGGTTGAGTTTCAGTCATACTATGTTCCAATGCCACTGCACTTCACCAGTGCTCCTTACCCACCATCAATATTCCCAGTTTTACTCCCACCCATGCCGCCTTGCACCACCCCAGCACCCTGCCTCTATGTTAGACACTACTTTCTCTCTCTCTTTCCCCATCTCCATTTCTTTCTTCCCCTCTCACTCTCCCTCCTTCTCTCTCCATCTCTCTTCCTTTCTCTCTACTTCTCTCTCTCACTTCTTTCTCTCTCCCTCTCTCTCTTTCTCACTCTTATTTTACTCTTAAGTACTATGGTAGACTAAGTTGTTTTTTGAATTATGTATCTATGCATCTTTTCTGTTTGAGCAGAACCCTCAATAAACCTAACTACCACATGGATAATTTGTGATTATAAGAAGGTAAATAATTATATATATTTTTGCACAATAATACAGAACTTTTTCCCCCGAGGTCCGTGGTTTCATTTTAGGATATACAGTGGAAATTTGGCCAGAGGCAGAAGCTAAAGAGGAAATGGATATCGACTGTACCACTCTTTAACAGAAACATCTGTTTCTGAACACTCTTCTCTCTTCTTATCAGTAACAGAAAAAAAAATTCAGAGAAGCACATGGCCCTATAACTAAAAATATCATTTAAATGTGTGTGGGTCAGATCTCTATCATCCCTACTCCCTAGGGAAACATCTAAAGAGTCTGCAAAGGAACTGGTCCGCTGGAACCCCCAGAAGAGTAAGATCATTGCTCAGTGTCCTTCAGAAGTCGGCAGCCCACAATACTGTGGAACAATAGCTCATACCTCACATGAAAACCACTTAGGACTCTTGGCAGGAAGCCATTGACTGGCTTGACTGCCCCCAGCAACATAATGCTAATATTAACTTAAGCCTAGTTCCAATTATTTATTACCTTCAAAACTCACAACAGTAACCTGGCAGTTAGAACTCCTAAAACTCTAAGTTATAGCCAGAAAAGAATGAAAGCCAATGACCTTGAAAATTGATCTGGAACTCTCATACAAAATTCCAAACAACTAATTAAAAACAACAAAATTGTTGTGATATATCTGGCTGAGAAGTAAGAGGACAACATCATCTGAATCTCTCAGAGAGCAACTTGGGGAGAAGGTGCTGTGGGTGGTGAATTAGAAAAACTCACCCCCAAATGGTGTCAGACACAGTGGGGGAAGGTGTAGAACTCCAGCAAGCTCAGTTATAAACACAGGAGCCTCAGAAAAATTGACTAATCCTAACCAGCTCTATAGCCTCTGGTATAAAGAGAACTTGCTGAGGAATTTAATGAGCTCAACGAAATTATGGTATAGACACAAGGAAGCAAGAGATAAGAAATGAGAAAACTACCATCAGAAGTGACAGAAATAAAGACCTTGGTAAATGAAATAAAAAATTTAATAGAAGGTCCTCATAGGAGAGTAACAGGAGCTAATGAAAATAGAAGTCAAGATGCATCCAAGATGAGATACAGAAAATATCTAGAAAACAACAGAAGATGAGAAAATGTCTCAAAACAGATAAAGAGCACAATAGAAGACAGGGGATAAGTTCAAGAAGAATAAGGTTAGAATTGTTGAAGTCCTTGAGGAATTACTGTTACTGTCATCCGATCGTCGTCAATTTGCTTGAGTAGGCACCAGTAACGTCTCTATTCCTCCCAGCCCTGAGACTTTAGCAGCCTCTCCTTACTTGTATTTCCCAATGATTGGAGGCTCTTTCAGGGTCAGGGGAATGAGACCTATTGTTACTGTTTCTGGCATATTGAATACTCCATGGATAGTTTGCCAGGCTCTGCCCATGCGGGCGAGTTACTCTCAGTAGCTTGCTAGGCTCTCTGAGAGTGTGTGCATATATATATATATATATAGATAGATAGATAGATAGATAGATAGATATAGATAGATAGATAGATATAGATAGATAGATACAAATTACTCTATGATTTGTTGCCTACTGTCTGAACTCCATCAAATATGGTGTGGTAATTATGGAAAATGTCATATAATGTGGATATATGACATTTTATATATATATATATATATATATATATATATATATATATATCGAAGTGTCATATAATGTGTCCAGAAAACGGCCTGGAGAGTGGTGGCAGTTGGGTAGTGGAGGTCGACTGCCAGGGCTGGGTCCCTTGGGGCGGGGAGGGGTCTCACTTGCCCTCTTCTTGGGGTGCCACGAGTGAAAATAACCTGGTGCGGAGTCCTTGAGGAATATGCATGTGATCTTGATGAATTGTTAATCAAAGAAATAGCTAAGAAATTCCTAGAGCTGAGGGGTGCCTGAACCCAGATTGAAGTCTTAAAGTATCAAAACCAAAAAAACTCAAATAAAATTGTTCCAAAAATATATCATAGTTAGACTAACAAAGCCAAAGGGAGAGATAGAATATTGAAAGCAATAAGATCAAAGAAGGAAATTATGTATGTATTTTGTAATATTTAGTTTGAGCTCTCCATATCTACATAAGAAACACAATTTCAATCATACCATACAGCTTTTTTCTCACTAATTAGATAAACTAAGTAATAATGTTGTATTGATTGGTATGTAATAGTTTTGATTTCTAAATCTGTCATTTAATATGTTTTCAATGTCTTAAGAATGTTATGTTCCCTTAGTATCTGTATTGCAAACTATCAATCCCCAAAGTAGAGAGAGTAAGAAGGAAGGTGCCTGCCACCAAGGCAGGGGGTGGGATGGGGTGAGGATGACGGGAGGGATACTGGGGACATTGGTGGTGGAAAATGTGCACTGGCCGAGGGATGGATGCTCAATCATTGAATGACTGAAACTCAGTCATGAAAACTTTGTAACTGCACCTCATGGTGATTCAATAAAAATAAGAAAGAAAGAAAGAAAGAAAGAAAGAAAGAAAGAAAGAAAGAAAGAAAGAAAGAAAGAAAGAAAGAAAGAAAGAAAGAAAGAAGGAAGGAAGGAAGGAAGGAAGGAAGGAAGGAAGGAAGGAAGGAAGGAAGGAAGGAAGGAAAGAAAGAAAGAAAGAAAGAAAGAAAGAAAGAAAGAAAGAAAGAAAGAAAGAAAGAAAGAAAGAAAGAAAGAAAGAAAGAAAGAAAGAAAGAAAAGATTAAGAAAAGAACATTATGTTTTTTTTTCAGTTTTCTTATTACAGTTGTATATGCTGTCGCTGTGCTATTGCTCATTAGGAATAGCAATAACACAGCGGGTAGCACATTTGCCTTGCAACGGCCGACCCGGGTTCGATTCTTCTGTCCCTCTCGGAGAGCCTGGCAAGCTACCAAGAGTATCCCACCTGCACGGGAGAGCCTGGCAAACTACCAATGGCATATTCGATATGCCAAAAACAGTAACAACAAGTCTCACAATGGAGACGTTACTGGTGCCCACTCAAGCAAATCGATGAACAATAGGATGACATTGCTACAGTGCTACAGTTGTATATGATATTTTACCGTGATCTATTTGGTTCTGAATCTTCTTAAATTTATTTTACCTGCATTTTTAGAATGAGACTTGGTACAGTTAGTTTGCTAACTTCAATGAACTCTACGTTAATGTAAACTAAAAATGCCTTTTGAAATATGCCTTCAAAACCCTAATATTAACTTCATACGCATTTGTTGTATATTGGCATAATTTGACATTTGTCACTTAGAATTCACATTATTAAATTACTGGTTGACTACAACTTTTGCTGCAATATATATAAAGCTGTGGTTGACATTGTTCTTGATGCACGTGGCCCACATAACTAGCCAGTTCTTTGAAATACTTTTCTAGAAATTAATTCAATCGCCTAGATGATAAAGTTTTGTATGTAGAAGTTTAAAAGTTTATGCAACATTAACAGGGTTAGTTTTACTACCATCAACAATAATTTGTTAATTTGATCAATTAAAAAATACATTTTTATTTTAATCTGCAATTTTTTGTTAGAGTCGTGTTGAAATTCATCAGCTCTTATTGGCCTTATTGGTCTTGTAATCTTTTCACTGTGAGTTGTTTAAATCATAATGCAGTTTGTCAGTTGTTTTTCTGCCTTCCCATACCCCAAATCTTTGCTCCGTCTTCTTGTATCACTCGATGTATTTTCCACTCTGTCGGATCCCGTGGAATTGTACACGTGCTCCTCACTCTCCACCTCTGTTCAAGATTCTCCCCAGTTCTGTAGCTTGCGCCTCCAATAAAACATGCAAGATATCCCCACTTTTGCCCACTTATATCGCGACCACACTAACATAGCGAACTGGTCTCTCAGCTTCTGCTTCTCCTCAGACCATTCTCCACACAGCAATCACTACAACAGCTTTGCACGTGTGTGAATGGGGCTCACAAGTGGGGCTCAGGAGGTCTGTTACCAGTAATTCTTACCCAGCAGGACCTAGCAGAGCGGTGCAGGGTCTCTAAGATGGAAGAGCTGCTGGACCCTGCTTAGGGAACCCTACGGTGATGGGAGTAGAGTCAGATTGTTTCTTACTGGGCATACACCCTAGCCATCGGACTCTAATCCAGCTCCTACCAAGTTTTAATTAAGTTTCTCTGTGCCTAAACAGATACTAGGATGTTTCGCTCTTTTATGACATTTTCACTTGCATTCAACTTTGATGTGCTTTTCATGATTCTTTCCTATAAATATAGAAACTTGACTTTGCATTGTTCTACTGATGTAAAAATTAAATTCTTTTAAATTTCCTTCCAGATTTTTTTTTTTTTTGCTTTTTGGGTCATACCTGGCGATGTTCAGGGGTTACTCCTGGTTCTGCACTCAGGAATTACTACTTCTGGCGGTGCTCAGGAGACCATATAGGATGCTGGGAATCAAACCTGGGTCTGCCACATGCAAGGCAAATGCCCTACCCGCTGTGCTATTGCTCCAGATTTTTAAAAGGGATAAACCCCCGCGCGGGTAAAACAGTGGGACGCCTGTGGCAGTCTCGGGCCAGGGCGATATCGGTGTGCTCTCTGCCAAGATGCGACCCGAGTGGCCACATGTTTATTTGTTGGCCACTCTGCTGCTGATGACCACGACCCAGAGGACAGCTAGACTACTTTGGGTACCAGCAACTGCTTCCACCAATGTCTCTAGACTGTGAACTAAGCCAGAGCCCCATGCTGCCCCAGGAAGGGAAATGATGCAATTTCTAACATAAATCTCACTGGACTTAACTACTAAAGTACTAAAATGCAGAAATCCTAAATCGCAATAGTGGCCACGTGACTTCGTATCTCTTCATTCTCAGCAATGGAAAACTAACTATCAAATGCTTCCTTGTCAGCAGGACTGTTTTTTTTTTTGAGAGGAAACTCCAACAACAATAGTGAATATTGTGTTGAAATATGGAATGTAATCAAGAGAAAATGAAGTGAAATTTATCAGCTACGAAAGTGGGGGTGAAGGGTAGGGGTGGGAGGTATACTGGGGTTTTTAGTGGTGGAATATGGGCACTGGTGAAGGGACAGGTGTTCGAGCAGTGTATAACCGAGATAAGCCTGAAAACTGTAACTTTCCACATGGTGATTTAATAAAAAAAATAAAATTAAAAAATTAAATAAATAAATAAATTAAAATAAATTAAAAAAAAAAAGTCCAGGTCCAGGGGCTAGAGCAGTCATGCAGTGGGGAGAGTATTTGTTTTGCACATGGCTGACCCTGGTTCGATACCCGGCACTCCAAACAGTCTCCCAAGCACCACCAGAAGTGATTCCTGAGTGCAGAGCTATGATAAAGCCCTGAGCATTGCCAGGTGTGACTCCTCACATCTCAAAAGAATGTCCACGTCCAGATTTTGTTCTTGGGAGCAACTGCACATCACTTGTGAACGTTCCCTGGTGATGTTAATTCATAGATGGGGTTGAGAATCACTGTGATGGTGGATGAGATCTTGCACAGAGACTCCCTAAATACATGACTGGGGCAGGCCCAGGCATCCTGTTCCCAAAGAAAACTCAACTCAAAGGACACTTGCTGAAGTACTAGAGAACCTCTGAACTCCCAGAGCCCAGGCACTGCCCACCTCCAGAATCTTCACCAGCCCCAGGGTGGGAAGGAAGCCCAGAGAAAGTTATTTGGGACATTCTGTAAAAACAAACTTCCTTTGGGAAATTCTGAAAAATCACAGGCTCCTACAAAAACCAAGACGTGGACAATAAAGTCATGACCGGAAAAAAAAAATAAATATAAGGGATAACCCCCTCTTTTGATTAATACTAATTAAACATTAATTTCACTATGGCCTGATAATGTTGACTATAGTTGAATATAATATATACTCTAGTGTAATGGCCACCCCATGCTTGAATATAAGGCATGTTCTCAATGCTTATATCTATAGACTCTGTCATAGGCATTTCAAGTCTACTGTGCCCTTGCTAACATTTTGTTCTCCTGATTTATCTTGATCTGAACAAGGTTTGCAAAATCTCCTATTTTTAATATGTGCCTGTTTCCCTTTCATCTCCCACCACTTCTTCTTTATGAAAGCTGTTCTTATAGTTGGTGAATAGATATTAATATCTTCACTGCGAGTTGCAGCCTTTAGCATTATAGTGTCCTACTTTGTATTGTTTAATTCTTCTTGACCTCAATTCTACCTTGTTTTAGATCAAGATCATGACCCAGGCTTTCTTCTGAGTTGCCTTTGCCTGATATATTTTGGCTCGAGCTTTTATTGTTAGCCTTTTCAATTCACTTTATTTAAGGCATGTCTTTTGCATACAACATAAAGTTGAATTTTGCCTTCTGGTCAAACTAAAAATCTATTTTCAATTATAAAGCTTGATCTCACAAATATGTATTTATACAACATGATATGTTGGTCTCATTTGCATTGTAGAGTATTAAGCTGTATATTGTGCATGCATGTATTATATTCTATTAACAGTTTCCTTTTCTTTTATACCCTTCATGTTTTTGCTATCAAAAATATTTGAGCTCTTTTCTAAATTAGCTTCATGTTGATATTTTGTAAAATGCATTTGAACAAAAACTTTGTTCTGAAACTATTAGTTTTCTTCTGTTATTTATAACAGTGTTTGTAAATAGCTATTTCTGTTCATATCCCATTAATCTAATTCTAGTATTGATACTTGTTATTGCTTGTTAAGGAAAATATAATTAACCTTCAGTTTCTTCATATATTGATTTTAAATATCTTCTTGCTCTTAATATCAGTCAACTGATCAGCAAGTTACAATATTTTTCTTTTATAATAACTCACCTTTTTTTAATTGGTCCTATTATTAATATTATATCAAATTTTATAATATCTTACCTGTATTGTCATTTTTTCTTCATATTTTTGTTTTTAAATGTTTATTGCCTTGTCTCCAAACTTTATAAAGAATATTCTCCAAACATGTTTCTGAAAGTGTGTTCTGTAGAAATCCTCAGAACAATTATGCTGAGATATGTTTCTTTTAAGTACTGCATTTTCAAAAGTGTTTGTAACCTTTTAACCAAAAGAAATCTTAGCTGGGTATTAAAATCTTACTTACATTTTCTTCCCTTAAATAACAAAATTACCTCCTCAGTGTTTCAAAGCTTAAAATGTTGCTGCCAAGAGATTTTATGGAATTCTTATTTATTTTATTGTTACTTGATTTGTTTGTATATAGGTCATAGTGGTCTAGTTATCCAAAGACAATTTTTCCTTATTTTAAACATGTTATTGTTTTGTTACATTATATCTTGATATTAACTATTCTGGTTCCCTGTACACATAGAACGTACACTTTTAATGAACAAATTCTCTTTTCATAAAAGTTTAGTTGAATTATTAAGTATTTTCCATCCTATTGCTTTAGTATCTATTTTCAATAACAAATATCAAATACATGTCTGATCAACTTTGCAGATTTTCTCCACTTAGCGCCTCTGTCCCAGCATGGGGGCCCAGATGCTGGGAATGCAAGGAGTTTGTCTTAGTCCCAAGGTTTCCAGCACTGGAACCCAGGAATTTCAAAACGGCAACTTTTCAATACTTCATTCTCAAATAAACCTCCTTCTGATGCATCATTAGCATTTGATTTATATACGTATCTTAGGTGGACTAGATCGATAGCACAGCGGGTAGGGCGTTTGCCTTGCACACAGCTGGCCCGGGTTGAATTCCTCTGTCTTTCTCGGAGATCCTGCCAAGCTACCGAGAGTATCCCGCCTGCACGGCAGAGCTTGGCAAGCTATCCGTGGCATATTCAATATACCAAAAACAGTAACAATAAGTCTCACAATGGAGATGTTACTGGTGCCCGCTCGAGCAAATCGATGAATAACGGGATGACAGTGCTACAGTGCTACAGGCTGAAAGTGAAGGGATGGAAACTAGTACTCAAGTGAACAGAAAGTTTCAAAAGGCAAGATCTGCAGCATTTAGATAAGAGACTTCTAGCAACAAAGGTAGCAGGAAACAATGATGGACATAATGACAAAGGTTTCAATACAAGAGAAATATTGAAATTTATGAATATATATGAACCCGCCATAGGGAACGGAAATATATCATGTAAATGTTGTCAGACCTTAAAATAGACATGACATTAAGTAGGCATAGGTATTAAATAGGGGGATAGCTCAGTCCCCGTTGGTCCCAGAATACAGGAAAGAGGAGTGCTACAGCCATATATCCAAACACCAAGTCTACAACATTGAAAGCAAAAGATCATAACAACAATAGCTAAACTTCAAAATTGACTGTCAAGAGGCCGGCTCAAGGGTGAGAGGAACCCTGGAACAATTGTGGAGAGAAGTTGGCACTGGTGAAGGGATCGATGCTAGAACATAGCACTGTAGCACTGTAGCACTGTCGTCCCGTTGTTCATCAATTTGCTCGAGCAGGCACCAGTAGCATTTCTATTGTGAGACTTGTTATTACTGTTTTTAGCATATCGAATATGCCATGGGTAGCTTGCCAGGCTCTGCCGTGAAGGCAGGATACTCTTGGTAGCTTGCCAGGATCTCCAAGAGGGACGAAAGAACCGAACCCAGGTCAGCTGCATGCAAGGCAAACGCCCTATCTGCTGTGTTACTCAATCATTAATAACTTTGGAAGTCATGTTATTTTAATAAAAAGCACTGTAGCACTGTGGTCCCATTGTTCATCAATTTGCTCAAGCAGGCACCAGTAACATCTCTATTGTGAGACTTGTTACTGTTTTTGGCATATTGAATTTGCCACAGGTAGCTTGCCAGGTTCTGCCATGCAGGTGGGATACTCTCGGTAGCTTGCAGGGCTCCCGGAGAGGGACAGAGGAATCAACCTGGGTCAGCTGGGTGAAAGGCAAACACCAACCCGCTATGCTATTGCTCCAGTGCTTTACTTATTAAGTATATTTATATACTCTGCATATGTGTTCTCCTGTGAACACGTATCTTGGTTGCTTTTCTTTATTTCTCTTTGCTTGCTTTTTCCACTCTGGAGAAGTTCAGATTGTCTCTTAAACATTTGCCTTCTTTCTCTACACTCATACCCTCACATCTTTCTAAGTTAGTTTCAAAAAAAAACTATCCTTCTTCACACACACAAACACACACACACACACACATTACATTATTCAGTCAAGAAATAGGACCTACTCCATGCGAGAAGCCCCTCTGGGAATATATTTTAGACTGTGACAGGACTGTTCCCAAATCTTTTCTGCCCCAATTCTAGAGGACATGAGCCCGCACTGTCCCATTCTGGAGGACACCGGCCTCCATCTGGATTGCTATATTAAGTTGTCCAGCAGATGCCCAGCAGAAACTGTGCCATAGGAAAAATGGCTAAAATGACTCAAACTGCTCAGACTTAGGAACAGAAGTTTGAGATGTCAAAGACACTCAACTATGAATATTTGAGGGTTACTATAAGGAAGAAGGGCTGTATTTGTCTTTCTTCATCCCCAGTTCAGAGCTAGAATTAATTAAAAAAGTGAAAAGAAGCACTCAAGTGATTTTCATTGTTGTTCTTATTTGGGTTTGGGAGCCACACCCAGTGATGGTTGGGGTAACCCCTGGCTACACTCAGGAATTATTCCTGGCAATGCTCAGGAGACCCCATGGGGTGCCATGGATTGAACTCAGATTGGCCACTTGCAAGACCAGTGCCCTACCCACTGTAGGGTACATATTAAAGCTACAATAAGCTACATATCCTTAAACACAGAGGATACATATTAAAGTCACAATAAAATATCCCTACATACATCTGAGAGTGGCTGGAACAGTGACAACATCAAAACTGTGGAAAGCAACAGAAAAATTGTACCACTCACATATTGCTAGTGATAGTATAGGATGGTGTGGCTATTCTCCTGGCCTGGGGGATTTTAAAACAAAAAACTAAACAAATATCAGCAACCACAATCTTTGATGCTAAAGAAGATTAATGTGTGTGTGTGTGTGTGTTTGTATACACATACACATCTATATATATTCCTGACTTCATGGGACACAAATATTAATGAAGGCATTATTTCAGTAGCCCCGAACTAGAAACAAATCAGATGTATTTCAGTGAATAAAGAGGTGGACATCTGTCTCTCATACAGTCACAACATGGAGGTGCTACTTGCCGTACAAAGCAAACCTACCATTGAAGCGTGACAGGAATGAACTTCCAGGAAATTACTAACAGAGGAGAAAAAAAGAGAGAGAAAAGCCAGGCCCAGAAAGGCATACCGAGACTATTCCATTTATATAACATCTTAAAGTGGAAATACATTAGTGGTTCCCCGAGGTTGGGGGGAGAGGGCAGGAGGACAGGGATGTGGTGACAGAAGAGCAGCAGGAAGAATCCACTTGCGATTGGGAATATACTGGACCCTAACTGTCAATGCCAAGGCACAAATGCAAATATCTCTCCCCACAAAAATGTCCCAGACATCAATAGTAACCTAGTATGGAACTACAAATCACACCCAAAGCAATGGAAACTATCCACACAGAAATAGACTAGAAAACAAGGACATTAAATAATAGACTATATAAGATAAAATTAAAAATTCAAAGCACTCAACCCATTACAAACAGAATGCACATTCTTTTCCAATGTTCACTTAACATAATTAAGCATAGACCATATGTTGATACATTAAGCATGTCTCAATAAATTTGTGAAAGTAAAAATCATATCAAGTATCTTTAGGGGAGCACTGGTATGAAACCAGAAGTAAACCAAGAGAAGAAAAGAAATAAAAAAAAACTCATGAGAAAATAAACAAGCATATTATTGAGCAACTAATGAGTCAATGAGGAAATAAAAGGGAAATTTAAAAACTAGCTGAAGTTGAATAAAAATGATACAAATTCAGAACCCATAAATTTCAGAAAAAATATCAGTATTAAGACAAACATGTGGGGGCTGGAGCGATAGCACAGTGGGTAGGGCATTTGCCTTGCACGCGGCCAACCCGGTTCGATTCCCAGCATCCCATATGGTCCCCTGAGCACCGCCAGGGGTAATTCCTGAGTGCAGAGCCAGGAGTAACCCCTTTGCAGAGCCAGGTGTGACCCAAAAAGCAAAAAAAAAAAAAAAGACAAACATGTATATAGTAATGCATGCCTAGCTTAGGAAACAGGAACCGGGGTTGGAGCAATAGCACAGTGGGTAGGGCGTTTGCCTTGCACGTGGCCAACCCGGGTTCGATTCCCAGCATCCCATATGGTCCCCTGAGCACTGCCAGGGGTAATTCCTGAGTGCAGAGCCATGAGTAACCCCTGTGCATTGCCAGGTATGACCCAAAAAGCAAAAAAAAAAAAAAAAAAAAAGGAAACAGGAACCATGAATACAATTCTGAATTTATGTTCATAGGAACTAGAGAAAGAAAAAAAGGCAAAACAAAAAGGCAATAGGAGAGAGGAAATGTTTAAATTAGTGCAGATGTTAATGAAATAGAGATTTTAAAAGACCATTTTAAAAACATGACACTAAATCAAACTAAAAAGCTTCTGGGGCTGGAGCAATAGCACAGTGGGTAGGGCATTTGCCTTGCATGCGGACAATCCGGGTTCAATTCCCAGCATCCCATATGGTCCCCTGAGCACTGCCAGGGGTGATTCCTGAGTGCAGAGCCAGGAGTAACTCTTTGCATCACAAGTATGACCCTAAAAGCAAAAAAATAGAAAAGAGAAAGTTTCTTTGAGCAAGAGCCTACATCAAAATAAAAGTAAGGTTAAAATATGAGTAAAGACCGGGGCTGGAGCGATAGCACAGCGGGTAGGGCGTTTGCCATGCACGCAGCCGACCCGGGTTCGAATCCCAGCATCCCATATGGTCCCCTGAGCACCGCCAGGGGTAATTCCTGAGTGCAGAGCCATGAGTAACCCCTGTGCATTGCCAGGTATGACCCAAAAAGCAAAAAAAAAAAAAAAAAAAAAGGAAACAGGAACCATGAATACAATTCTGAATTTATGTTCATAGGAACTAGAGAAAGAAAAAAAGGCAAAACAAAAAGGCAATAGGAGAGAGGAAATGTTTAAATTAGTGCAGATGTTAATGAAATAGAGATTTTAAAAGACCATTTTAAAAACATGACACTAAATCAAACTAAAAAGCTTCTGGGGCTGGAGCAATAGCACAGTGGGTAGGGCATTTGCCTTGCATGCGGACAATCCGGGTTCAATTCCCAGCATCCCATATGGTCCCCTGAGCACTGCCAGGGGTGATTCCTGAGTGCAGAGCCAGGAGTAACTCTTTGCATCACAAGTATGACCCTAAAAGCAAAAAAATAGAAAAGAGAAAGTTTCTTTGAGCAAGAGCCTACATCAAAATAAAAGTAAGGTTAAAATATGAGTAAAGACCGGGGCTGGAGCGATAGCACAGCGGGTAGGGCGTTTGCCATGCACGCAGCCGACCCGGGTTCGAATCCCAGCATCCCATATGGTCCCCTGAGCACCGCCAGGGGTGATTCCTGAGTGTAGAACCAGGAGTAACCCCTGTGCATAGCCGGGTGTGACCCCCCAAAAAAGCAAAAAAAAAATATGAGTAAAGATATGTGCACTGTGTATGTTTTACAAGTATCTATATGTATTGAACATATAGAAATAACCCATAAAACAAAACAAAACAAAAACAAGTTAAAATGGACAAAAGAGCTGCATCAACATTTGTTCTAGTATAAGATGTGTCAGTATTTTATCACTTCTTATTACGGAGTGCTAACAAAAATAATAAGATATCACCTCATACTGATGAGAGTTGCTACTATCCTAAAGAAAAGAAAGCTGCTGAATGGTATGTAAAGAAAGGGCAGTACTTATATACTACTGTTAGAAATGTAAATTGGTATAGCCTTTATCAAGAACGGTTTGAAGGTTTCTCAAAAAATTAAAAAATAGAAATTGTATATGATACAGTTCTTCTGGGATCATATGGAATTTTGAATAAATAACTTCTAGGTATTTGTTTGAAAAACAGAAACACTCACTTAGATATTCACTCCAAAATTATAATTATAAATAACTGCATGATTGTTTACAATAGCCGAGAACTACAAAAATACCTAAGTGTCCTTTGACAGAAAACTAAGAAAAATGTGGAATATTATTAAGCTATTTAAACATATCTAAAAGAAAAAATCCTGTTACAATTGCTGGAGCAATAGTACAGCAGATATTGCAATTGCCTTGCTAGAGGCTGACCCAGGTTTGATCCCTGGGACCTAACATGGTCTCCTAAGTACCAATTGGAGTTATCCTTGAGAGCAGAGAGTCAGGAGTAAGCCCTGAGCTATCTGGTGGGAAGGGAGGAAGGGAGGAAGAGAGGAAGGCTGAAAGGGAAGGTAAGAAGGAGAAAGGGATGAAGGAACAGAGGGAGGGAAGGAAAGAGAGAGGGAGGGAGAGAGGGAGGGAGGCAAAGAGGGAGGGAGGGAGGGAGGGAGGGAGGGAGAAGTGGAAGGAAGGAAGGAAGGAAGGAAGGAAGAAGGAAGGAAGGAAGGAAGGAAGGAAGGAAGGAAGGAAGGAAGGAAGGAAGGAAGGAAGGAAGGAAGGAAGGAAGGAAGGAAGGAAAGACATTTTCTGTATTGAAGGGCAGACATTTACAGATACAGTCCTCAGAAACATTTTTAAAGAAGTATGATCTACAAAGCTTCTACTAGACATCATTTGTTATGCCTCATTCAGCACTATCAGTATGCTTTTATACTAAATTTAAAAACCTGTGTATCTTTGCAAATATACAGATCTTTACATTAAAGTTAATTTCACTAACCTCACCCAAAGAGACTCAGGCAAAAGGAAAGTAAGTGAAAATCACATAACTTGGCCATCACTGTATGAAGGATTAACACTGAACAAAAGTTAATTTATTGCCCTGTCTCTTGTTTCGTAGCTCTGCCACCTGAAGAAATATTCAGTCATGGTGACAACAACACCATTGTCACAATAGCCAATAATACTCCACACAAATTTCTGACCAAGACTTTTCAGCTTCACACTTTTTATTCTTTTCCAGTTACACTTTCTAATCTCGATTCTAAGATTATTTTCATATCACTGTATCACTGTCACCATTATCCCATTGCTCATCAATTTGCTCGAGCAGGCACCAGTAACGTCTCCATTGTGAGACTTGTTGTTACTGTTTTTGGCATATTGAATATGCCATGGATAGTTTGCCAGCCTCTCTCGTGCAGGTGGGATACCATTGGTAGCTTGCCAGGCTCTCCGAGAGGGACAGAAGAATCGAACCCGGGTCTGCTGTTGCAAGGCAAATGCCCTACCCGCTGTGCTAGCATTTAAATTTCATAGGTCACAATATAAATCAAAGATAAGTAAGAATAATTATTCCAAATAACGTATTTTCTGAAATATATAAATTCTGGGCCTGGAGCGATAGCACAGAAGTAGGGCGTTTGCCTTGCACACGGCTGACCCTGGTTTGAATCCCAACATCCCATATGGTCCCCTGAGCACCACCAGGAGTAATTCCTGAGTGTAGAACCAGGAGTAACCCCAGTGCATTGACAGGTGTGACCCAAAAGGCAAAAAAAAAAATGACTACTGAAATATATAAATTCTTTTATTCTACTTTCTTTGGTAAAGTTTCATAGTCCTGTTAAGGTTTCTTAAATCGGCTTTTTTAAATGTAAATTATACTAATATTATAAATTCAGTCAAAAATATCTGCAGAAATATCTGCAGATTGAAAAAGTAATCAGGAATGTTTAAAATCAACAGAATCAAAATGAAAAAATAAAAGAAAAAAGAAGGATTTTCAAATATTCCATCCTTACTAAAAGTTGAAAAACAACAGTAATATCACAGACACAGTCTCTAAAAATATCTGTAATGGATATTACAAATTTAGAAGCAATCAACAGACAACATGAAGTTTTGATAGGCAGGGGTATTTCACTCCCTAGAGCATAAGTGAGAATATGGTGAGTGACGCCGTGACAATCTCAGTGGGGAGAAGAGGCCTAAGGAAACATAAGTGAGCAGAGGAGGCGTAGAAGGACTCCAGGGGGTCTTTCTTCCTGGAGTCTGACCTCAGAAACAGCATTGTAAGTTCAGGAAAGATTTTTCCTCAGGGTCACAGACAGCAGACACACCTGTGCATTTTTTGTCTCTCAGAAACACACAAAAATGGAAGCGTCAATCAAAAGGGGGACTCTGAATGCAGTGCTCAGTCTGTCCATGCTACATCTAAGGTTGCCTCTTGCGAATTGTACCATTCAGACACTGGAGAACAATCCGTCTTTCTCTTGGCACCATCTGTAGGCCTCAAGTATGCTGATTATCCCGGACACAATAGACACCGCTTCACATCAGTATGGATTTCATAGCCCAAGTTAATGGGAAGAAAAAGAAAAGAAAAATAAATTAACTTGTAAACTCTGTTTAGATCAGATAATATGAATGTAATATTTCTTTTACAATGAAAATTTATTTCCCAGTAGTGCCTACCATCTATTTTCTTGCCTTTCTTCCTGTAATTCTTGGCTCCATTGATACTCACAAATGAGCTGCAGTATTTATAATAGTTGCGCACAGGGCCTCAGGAATGTTTTTATCATATTAAACTAATCACATTCTGCTTATATTTGTATAAGTGATGATCCAATGCAGCATGTTTTGATCTCAATGTCGATCTCTGGAATTGACAGCTTTGTGTGAAATAAGCACTGGAAGCTTTTGTTTTAATAAAATATTTAATAAGAGTTCATTCCTAAGGAGAGTACTGGCTGGCCAAACATGATCAGTTTTTATCTCATAAAAAATCATTTGAGATTGAAGAAACAGTGTCTATTTTCACTTTTTATAAAATATTACAGCGTTAAAATTTTGAAAGAACCATATGCTTTTAGATTTAGCAAATGGTGAAATTGGAGTTTCAAAACTAGATTCAAAAACCATGTAATTATCTCATTGAGTATTAAAAATACTTATTAAAACTATCAGTGGTGCCAGAAAGACAGGACAAAGGGTTTAAGCACTTCCTTCGCGTGTTGCCTATCCAATTCAATACCAGCACTTCCTACGGTCCCTCAAGCACCTCCAGGAGTAATCCCTAAGCACAGCCAGGGCTTACTTTTGTGTGGAACAAAAACAAAAATAAGTTTTTCATCATTCTGTGCATGAGCCTGTGTGTGTACAGGCATATACTGTGTGTGGATATACCTATTGCAAGGTGTTTTCATTTTTTTTTAAATCACTGTGAGATAGACTCTTACAAAGCCGTTCATAATTAGGTTTCAGTCATACAGTGTTTCAATACCCATCCCACCACCAGTGTATATTTTCCAGTACCAGTGTCCCTGGTTTTCCTCCCATCATCCCCCAACCCCCCTCCAGCCTGCCTCTATGGCAGGCACTTCTTGTTCTCTCTCTCTCTCTCTCTCTCTCTCTCTCCTTTCTCCTCTCTGTCTCTCTCTCTCTTCCTCCTACCCCCTTTTGGGCACAGTGGCTTACCATGCAGGACCAAAAGGTTATTAGGATTATCCCTTTACCTACTTTTAGCACTTTGTTCTTGTCCAACAGGATCATTTCAGCTAATACTGTCATACTATTCCCTTCTCTGTCTTACCTATCCTCTGCTTCAAACACACTTGTGATTGATTCTAACTATTGGCCAGTCCTCCTAGCCCCTGTTTTCCCTGGTTGTGGATATATAAGATATGTGAATATCACACATATGCATCTGTAATATGTATGATATATATTATATACAATACATCTATATATAATGATTTTTTAAAACATTTTTTAACCTATAGTAAGGTTTCTGGCACCAATATCACAAATTTCATCTAAGTCAAAGATTAAACAGATTTGTATGATCTTGTTAATATCTTTAATTGCTTCCTTTTTTTAAGAAGAACTTATAGGACCTCCGCCGAGATGTAACCCTGGCGGCCGCACATGTGCACCCTCTCCACTGCTGCACGACCGTGACCCTGGAGGCCAGCTAAACTACTTTGGGCACCAGCAGATTCTTGTACAAATGTTTCTAGACTGTGAACTGAGCCCCGGCCTCCATCTTATGACGATCACAAAAGGGAGGCACAAGCTTGCAGTGATGCAATTTCTGGCAGAAATTTCCCTGGACTTAGTTACTAAAATACAGAAATCCAAAACCTCATATCTCTTCATTGTCAGCAATGGAAAACAAATTATCAAATGCTTCCTTTTCAACAGGTCTGACTTTGGGGGGGGGAACTCCAAACAATAACAGTGAGTTTTTTGTTGAAATATTGAATGTAATCAAAGTATAGAGAAAAGTAAAGTGAAATTTATCAGCTACACAGGCGGGGGTGGGGGACAGCGTGGGGGGGGAGATATACTGGGGTTCCTGGTGGTGGAATATGTGCACTGGTGAAGGGACGGGTGTTTGAGCATTGTATAACTGAGACTTAAGCCTGAAAGCTTTGTAACTTTCCACATGGTGATTCAATAAAAATTTTTTTTAAATAATAATAAATTTTTTTTTTAAAAAATGAACTTATAAATATGAAAAGGTCAGGATGGAAGCAATATAATTAACATGTTACATTCTTTATGGACCTAAAACAGTCAATAATAAAGTTTGTATGTAATGTTAAGACACCCTGAATGGGGCTGGAGTGGCAGGTAAGATGCTTGGGTACGGGGCTTGCCTTCACACTGCTGATGCAGATTAGATCCCAATCACCACATCTGGTCCTCCCAGCACAGAGCCAGAAAAAAGCCCTGAGCACTAATGGGTGTGACCTCAAAACCAAAAATAAATAAAATAAAACATCCTGAATACCCCAAAGCCATACTGAGAAGAATTTACTGTAGGTATTTCATCAGCCAACTTGCAAACTACAATATAAAGCTATCATGATCAAAACAGCATGATACTAATGGGCCAATGTGTTAGAATCTCATGCCCAAATACCCCAACTCTTTCAACAAAGAGTTGAAAACTGGGTACATAAAGTAGAGCAAAGATAGCCTCTTCAACAAAAGTTGTTGATAAATTTGGTTAATCGCATGCACAAAAATGAAGCAGGATCCATATCTCAGATCTTACACAAAAGTCTATTAAAAGCAGATTGAAGATAATGAGATAGAATGAAAATCTATTTGATGGGGGTATGGTGCCACCAGAAGGTCAACCTGTACCTGTGGGGCAAGTGCATCAGCAGCCTGATGGTGCCTTCAGACTTCCAGATACCCAAACTTGGCTGCTGTGCCTTTGGCCAGACCCAAACAACTTGGGGTCAAGTTTACCAAGAAATTAAATGTTCAAAAGTTAGGTATGTCAGAGACACCCGCAAACCATCTCCAGCTCAGCTATATAAGCTCATTTTTTGGCCTTATTTCAGAGACCCATAAATCTTGAAAGAGATAAAAAAAAAAAAAAGACATGCTGTTTTAGGGCCTGTAGCGCAAAAGTAGGTGGGAACCCATGACTGAGATCTCCAGGCCCAGTTGGATTGAGTCTGGGCCTCCTCCCCCCAAGTCCCCAGTTTCCCAGTAGCTTGGCAGTCACACACACAAATTCCCCCGGCGCCATATAATCTCATCAATGGCCAAGACCCAGGGACTATAAACTAAAGGTCCCAGAAGACAGCACCACAGAATGTCCGGACCCAACACAAGGCTGTCTTCACCAGAGCACCTCAGAAGGGGGCGGATTGAGTTTCGTTCCCTGACGTAAACAGAACCCCAGCAACGAAAACCTCCAGAATCCAATCACATACCCAAGGCCACTCTCCACACACTCAGACGAGCCACACCCAAAAGGGGATGAGCCTCACCTAAGACGGGATGAACCTCACCAGAGAGTGGACCAGCAGGAAAAACCCAAGTATGCGGAAACCCATGACTGAGATCTCCAAGCCTGCCCAGATTGGGACTGGGCCTCCTCCCCTCAGGTCCCCAGTTTTCCAGTAGTTTGGCAATCACACCCACAAATTGCCCCCAGCTCCATGTAATCTCATTAATGGCCAAGATAAAGCTGCCAGAAGAGAACAACACAGAATTTCTGGAAATTATATTCTATCCATAACAAGCAATACAAAACAAATCATTTAACATTGTCTTTACGGCAGGTTTGAGTGGTGGTGGGACTGGTGTCAAAATATTGAATGTAACCAAAGTAGAGAGAGTATGGGGGAAATTGTCTGCCACATAGCCAGGGGAAGGGTTGGAATTAGGGTGGGGTGGGATGAATACTGGGGATTTTGGTGGTAGAAAATGTGCACTGGTGAAGGGATGGGTGTTTGATCATTGTATGACTGAAGCTCAAGCATGAAAGCTTTGTAACTGTATCTCATGGTTAATCAAAAAAGGGGAACAATAATAATAAAATAATAAAATAAAATTTACATTCAGAATAAAAAGTAAGTAATGTGGAGTTCAGTAAGCTAAATCAATGGCTGAATAAATATCAGTACTCCTATGTAGGATAACATTGGTTTGTCCTTTCCACCTTGCTATAGGAAGTTTAGGCTCCCATTCCTCTGTGTTTATTTGTAGCTTCTTCCTTTGTGCTCTGTTGATTGTAAATATTGTTTTTCTCTTCTCCTTAAGTCCTTTGCATAGTTAATTCAGAGCAATGTCCTTTTTATATGGACACAAGAAGACAGTTAATGTTATGCTTTTGTAACTTGGGAGTTAACAGACTCTCAATGATAATTGCCCCCTGGGCATCTGTTCTCTTGACTTAAGCCTCATTTGCCCTAACTTCCTAGCACCCCCAAAAGAAGGATCCCAATGAGGGACTGGCATTGAGATGGTCCTGGCCAAAGTGCCATAATGTTTAACTATAAGTTAAGAGCATGGTCATGGACGAATTCTCTCATGATCCAAAAAGTAATAACTAGGGGGCTGGAGCGATAGCACAGCGGGTAGGGCTGACCTTGCGGCCGACCCGGGTTCTAATCCCAGCATCCCATATGGTCTCCTGAGCACTGCAGGGGTAATTCCTGAGTGAAGAGCCAGGAGTAACCCCTGTGCATCGCCGGGTGTGACCCCAAAACAAAAAAAAAACCAAAAAGTAATAACTAGATTTGGATGCTGCTAGGGTTAGGAATAATTAATCTGGCCAGAGCACTGTAGTCTGAGTCTGTGGCAAGATGTTCCCAGGACAGCTGTCCTACAAGCCTCAATGTATCTTTTACTCTGTCCATACAAAAATAACTAATATTAAGATGGTAATTAAGATGTTAATTATGTTTTTGGACTAAGGAGAAGAGGAACAACCCTGGATGTGTTTCTGCCCTTGAGCCTCATGGGCAGTCAGGAAGGGCTTCTTATGTTGATTTTGCTGCCTGACTGCGTGTAGCCTCGACATCCAGTGCGAGAGGGCTGGAGATATGAGAGAGAGAGAGAGAGAGAGAGAGAGAGAGAGAGAGAGAGAGAGAGAGAGAGAGAGAAGGCAGCTAGGTGGAGCGCGGAGAGACTAGTGAGGGGGACAGATGGAGAAGAATGTAGGGAAGAATACAGGAGCAGGCGCGTGGAGAGAGAGAGCCCTGGCTGCGAGGTGGAGTGCAGAGACATAAGCAGGAGACACAGGAGGAGATGGGAATGGGGGGCTCAGAGAGACTGGAACAGGCGCGTGGGGAGAATGGAATAAACGGCAACTGATCAACCAACGGGCTTGACCTTCATTTCCTCCTCCATCTGCCCCATGGCTTGGGCCCCCTCGGCGGGGCAAGCAGCCCGAGACCCACCAACCAGGGCAGCGAGGGGGAGAGCCACAGGGGCTCCCCTGGCCGCCCTGGAGATTAAACACTCCTACATTGTATGTATCACTGTATTACTGTCATTCCGTTGCTCATCGATTTGCTCCAGTGGGTACCAGTAACATCTCCACTGTTGTTATTTTGTTCCAACAGTAACAAAAACTTGTTACTGTTTTTGGCATATTGAATACACCATGGGTAGCTTGCCAGGCTCTACCATGCGGGTGAGATACTCTTGGTAGCTTACCAGGCTCTCCAAGAGGGGTGGAGGAATTGAACCCAGGTTGGCTGCATGCAAGGCAAACGCCTTACCTGCTGTCCTATCATTCCACCCTGCATTATATATATATATATATATATATATATATATATGTATATATATGTTTATATATATGTATATATGTCCATTTGAACCTAAAAGGTGGTTTTTGATTTTTTTTTCACTTGCTCATTTTTGAGTTACATCTGGTGGTGCACAGGACTTACGTCTAGTTCTGAGCACAAGGATCATTTCTAGTGAGGTCATAGGGAATATATGAGGCACCAGGAATTCAACCAGGGTTAGCTGCATGCAAGGCAAGCACCTACCCACTATTGTTGGCCCCCCTCAAAGATGTTTTCAAAGATGTGATTCCATTGGCAAAGGCAGCAGATGCAAAATTAAACAAATGTGACTGCATCAAATGAAAAAGTTTCTGCATGGCAAAATAAACACGGCTAAAACTAAAAAAAGAGCCAACTAGGTGGGAGAAAATACTTTTATTCAACACTTCACGATAGAGTTAACATACAACATGGACAAAGAAGTCACAAAAGTCAACCAAAAAATATTCAAAACCCCATCCCAGAACCAACAACACTGTAAGAATGGTATCCAGACAACCACAACCAAAATTAAACGTGTGTCTGTCCCCAAAACTCTGCAGTCTCTTCGAGGGGGGAGAGGAAGCCTCCTCCCTCACCCCAGTACTTTCAGAGGCTCCAGCAGCCACATCCACATTCCACAACCTCTTCCATGTAAATTCATCAACCAGGTTCTTAATTTTTTTCTTTTTTTTTCTTTTTGGGTCACACCTGGTGATGTACAGGGGTTACTCCTGGCTCTGCACTCAGGAATTACTCCTGACGGTGCTCAGAGGATCATGTGGGATGCTGGGAATCGAACCTGGGTGGGTCATGTGCAAGGTAAACGCCCTACCTGCTGTGCAATTGCTCCAGCCCCCATTTTTTTGTTTGGTTTTGTTTGGGGGCCACATCCAGTGGTGCTCAGCATTTTCTCCTGGCTCTGAACTCAGGACTCACACTCGGTGGACTTAAAGGATCATATGGGATGCCAGTGATTAAACCTTGGTCAGCAAGGCAAGTGCCCTACCTGCTGTACTATCTTCCTGACCTTCCATTGGCCCGGTTCTACAGATCCTGAAGTTCTTGGAAAGTGTGACCACATATGTGGCCATGCAACACCTCCAATTTCCACATACTGGCAGCCCAATAGAGGCAAATCAGATTAGATGGGGAAAGTAGCATAGAAGACAACTAATAAACAGAAACACTGACACAGAAGGCTCAACTACCAACAAACATTTTAGGAAACCATCAGACAAGGACTAAAGAACCCCCATGGTGAGATAAAACAATTTTCACAAATTTTCTTTTACTGGATTATTCTTTGATAATTCTAGTAACTATTTTGTTGTAACAAGCAATGTAGAATAAATTAGTTTGTGCCTACTTACAAAGCAGGCTTGGAGGGGGTAGTTGGGAAAATGGGGGCAGTGGTGAAAGGCAGGTCGCTCTAGTGGTGGGATTGATGTCAGAGCATTGAATGTCATTGTAGAATGGACAACTTTTAAACCAAAGTGTTTAAATAAAGTTAACAAAAAGTGCCTGTCAAGGAGGCAGGTAAGGTGTGTGTTGGGAGTCGACTGAGTGGATGGTGCTGGGAGGAACCTGGGTACAGGGGGAGGGAAGTTGACACTGGTGGCGGGATCGGTGTTAGAACATTGCGTGCCTGAAACCCCACTGTAAATGACTTTGTTAGACATGACCCTTAATGACAATGGGTTAGGTCACAATAGACGATAAACTTCTTTTTTTCAAGTGTAATCAGAGAGTCCGTGTCTAAAAATACATATTTTGAAAATGTTCAAGGTTGTTTAAACAAATAATTTTCAATTATTTAACTGGTGAAGTCTTAAGTATTTATGTTTTCGTATTAATATACATGTGGATTGTGTATTTGTGCCTTCATTAATATAGTTTGAGGTCAGTGAGTTTATTGGCCTGAGTAAGTAATTAGATAAGTTAAAAAGTATATTGCGAGGGCCTTTATTGTGATTTGTTCATACATACTTTTAATGGTCAGATCTTAATGATCAAGAGTAAGGAGGCCCCGACCATATAAAATGATTGAGAGGTTAGAGACATAGCTCAGTGGTAGAGCACATGCCCTATCTGTGTGAGTCCGTGGGTTCAATCACCATAGCAAAACAAGTGAGTGAACAAATGAATAAGGATGAACATTAAAACATGCCAACACCACCTTATTGAGAGAAAAAGACCTGATTACACAAATAGCTTCAGACTACTACATCTCCTAAACATTTCTATGGATGCATAACCAAAATATTAGTTATTATTACTTGATAGAGGAAAAATACAGGTAATCTTTATTTTCTCTTCTATGATTTTCTGAAAAGTGTGTAGTGGCTTTACATTTTCTTACAATTAGAAAAGATGGCATGATTATTTTGTTAACATAGTTTTGTTTAATGAAGTAAGTAAATAATGAATTCCTTTAATATTGCCTTCCTTATACACACTGCTTCTTTACTTGGTCTCCAGACAAGTTTTCTGGTTTCCAATGACTTCAGCTCTTTGTGTACTTTAACTCTCCAAAAGGATGGGGCTGGAGTGGGGAGGGCGTTTGCCTTGCATGGGCCGACTCAGGTTCAATTCCCAGCATCCCATAGGGTGCCTTGAGCACCGCCAGGAGTAACTCCTGAGTGCAGAGCCAGGAGTGACCCCTGTGCATCGCCAGGTGTGACCCCCCCCCAAAAAAGGGAAAATAAGTCCTCTCATTTTTAGATAATTTCATTTCAAACTATACATACATACATATCACTAGGGAGTCATTAAATATTTAAATAGGTGATTGAAATTTGAAAAGCAACACATGTATTTGCCATAATTGCTCCACTTTTAATTTCCCCAATCTGCCCTTAATGAATATCATGCCCTTTTTTTCTTTCTGTGATTCAGCACATCAGTGACCTCCTGCTAACCAAGGAATATGTGAAAATTCCCTTCCCACACAGAGCTGGGAAAATACATATGCTTTTGCCTCTTGTTGTAGTGTAATTAACTTGTTTAACTTTCACAGGATATTAATCTACCCTTTTATTTTTATGGTCCATTAAGCACATTAGTATGTGTTTATTCATATTTTACATTCACAGCATTCCTTAAAACAATTTTATGAGTTATTTCTCACATATTGTTATTAAACTATGAAATATAATCCGGCCAAACAAAAACACTCAAAAGTAAAGTTGTCTTTAGTTCTAACTCCAGAGAGACTCTGATGGAATAGAAGAACGCCTTAGGAGGCCACTTCCTAATCAGAGCTGTTTCCTACGGTTCTAAGTGAGTTGAATCAAGTCTGAAATGGTCAGAAAGTAACTGATTTTTACCCTTTCATCTTGCCCCACCACACCTGAATTTTTAAAATTGTGTTCCTGAAACTAGACCTCAGTTAATTGGTATTGCGTGCACTCTTTATGTCCAAGTTCACCAGCAAGGGAACTGGACTTCTTGCTAACAACTCTGTATTGATCAAGAGTTTTCTTTTTTCCTACCTTTCAGCATGGAGTATCTTCCTGTGTCCTTATATTTCAATGGGGCATTCACAGGAGGCAGGGACTGAATATGTGTTATTTCCTTTAGCTCTATGTCAGAGAGAAACCTCAGCTACTTCCACTGCCACTCAGGCAGAAACAAACCAAACAATCCTAGAATTTTTCCTAAATGACTCTTTCCTTTGAATGCATTTCCAAATTCTATGAGGTGGTGTTCTTGAGCCATTTTACACCAGTGGACCAGTGCCTGTCTGTGCATGGGTTTCCAGGCCAGCAGCTATAACCACTGCAGTAGAACCTTGGTTTAACCTCCCCACACCTGTGGATAGACACCAGTCTGCAGGTTGGCAGTTGGAAAGCACAGCTCTAAAGCTTTCTTTTAAATAAGCGATATCTTTGGTATTCTATCCTTATTTCTTTCCCATCATGTGCTTTGATGACAACCTGCATATTGTTCTTCCTCTCTTTAATTATTCCTACACATTTCCACCAGAATGGGCTTTTTAAAAATCATCTTTGATTATGTCACCTGGGTCTTTAAGGCCCTCAGCGATTCTCCTCTCATGTCTTGTAGGAGTCAGAGCATTTCACTTGTGTCCCAAAGTCCTCTCTTCACAAAGGGTCTCCTTCCTTTAATCTTAAGACTCATCAACCCATCTGATGTCATGTTGCTGTGTGTTTGCATAGGTCTTTTCCCACACAAAGGAAGCTCTTTTGCACCCTTTTCTATCCAGCTCGTAGATTTTCACCTGTCATTTGAAGTCCCAGGTAAGAAGGTAAACAAAACTTAGATATTTCTCATACAAATACTGGGTCATGCACCAGTGATTTTCAATCCAGGTGGCACTTTAGGATACCTTGAGGTCTTGAAGGAGTTGCAGAAGCAGTCACAGATGTTTGGGTACTAGTGTGATTTAAATACTCTGCAGGAGACGTTTTCTAATAGTCAGCAAGAACTGAAACCCACCACATTAGACTTTAAGAAAAACTGCATTGCAATCCATGTTCAGCAACTTCTGTTCTTTGAAGAATGCCTTGATCCTTGAGGTAGCATAAATCATCTGTTTCCATAGGATTGACACCATGCTATGGTGAGTAAAAAGGATTGAAAACAATTGGACATATTTGTCTTCTCAACCTCCAACTCCTAGTCAAATTCATGTATCCTCTGTGTCTATCTAGCTGTCTCTGTGCCTCTCTGTTTCTCTGTCTCTGTTTCTCTCTGTCTCTCTGTTTATGTCTCTGTCTCTCTGTCTCTGCCTCTCTATCTCTGTCTCTCTGTCTGTCTGTCTGTTTGTGTCTCTTTCTCTATCTTTCTCTCTTTCACACATACACACATCCTGTGAAGTCTCCATTCCATAAAGAAGCCTATATGAATTCCATATTTGGGGGTGCAACTACTTCCTGGTGCCCCCCTTCTCTGTCAGAACTCCCACGTGAAGATATGACTTCACTTTTGGTCATTCCACTGAGTGAATATTTAAGTCCATATGAACAAGCAGTGCATGCAAGGATGGTTTTATAAAAGTCATTCCAAACAAAGCTAAAGAAATTGAAACAGAAAGAAAGGGGGAGCATCACAGGGAGACTGTGGAAACAACAAAAACCAAGGTAAAACTTGAATCTAGCCCGAGGAATATAGGATGAGGAGAGTTCAACCTGAGATTGAAAGAAATAATTTCAAACCAGAGAAGTTTAGGCCAACATCAAGACAAGATTAGCCCCAGGAAACAAATACATGGAAACTCTTGAACTGTGAAAAGGACACTAAAGTAACATACATGCATACTGGTATATGCTCACCCTAGATGTGTCCGTGGGCATGGAAAAAGGAAATATCAAGATAACTGTTTTTTTCTAAAGCTAATTGTTTTCATTAAGCAATTACATGCTTGCCTGACCTTGAACATAAGCTGTTATTTGTATGGAATGTTTATCCCGCACACCACTTGGTCCAGAGGAAAGCCGACTTGAGTTACATTCTCACAAGTCCACAATAATGCTTTTATATATTTTTTTTTAATTTTAATTTATTTATTTTTAATTAGAGAATCACCGTGAGGGTACAGTTACAGATTTATACACTTCTGTGCTCACACTTCCCTCATACAAAGTTTGGGAACCCATCCCTTCACCAGTGCCCATTCTCCACCACCCGTAAACCCAGTGTCCCTCCCACCCTCCCCAATCCCATCTCCCCCCCACCCCACCCTGCCACTGTGGCAAGGCATTCCCTTCTGCTTTCTCTCTCTAATTAGCTGTTGTGGTTTGCAACAAAGGTGTTGAGTGGCCGCTGTGCTCAGTCTCTAGCCCTCATTCAGCCCGCAACTCCCTTCCCCCACATGGCCTTCGACTGCAATGTAGTTGGTGATCGCTTCTCTGAGTTGACCTTTCCCCGGAACGTGAGGCCAGCCTCGAAGCCATGGAGTCAACCTCCTGGTACTTATTTCTACAGTTCTTGGGTGTTAGTCTCCCACTCTGTTATTCTATATACCATAGATGAGTGCAATCTTTCTATGTCTGTCTCTCTCTTTCTGACTCATTTCACTCAGCATGAAACTTTTCATGCCCATCCACTTAACTACAAAATTCTTGACCTCCTTTTTTCTAACAGCTGCATAGTATTCCATTGTATAGATGTACCAAAGTTTCCTCAACCAGTCATCCGTTCTGGGGCATTCGGGTTTTTTCCAGATTCTGGCTATTGTAAACAGTGCTGCGATGAACATACATGTGCAGATGTTGTTTCGATTGTACTTTTTTGATTCTCTGGGATATATTCCCAGCAGTGGTATTGCTGGGTCAAATGGGAATTCAATATCTAATTTTTTGAGAGTCGTCCAAATTGTTTTCCAGAAGGGCTGAACCAGTCGGCATTCCCACCAGCAGTGAAGAAGGGTCCCTTTCTCCCCACATCCTCTCCAACAGCGGTTGCTTTTGTTCTTTTGGATGTGTGCTAGTCTCTGTGGTGTGAGGTGGTATCTCAAAGTTGTTTTGATCTGCATCTCTCTGATGATTAGTGATGTAGAGCACTTTTTCATGTGCCTTTTGGCCATTCGTATTTCTTCCTTGGTAAAGTTTCTGTTCATTTCTTTGCCCCATTTTTTGATGGGGTTGGATGTTTTCTTCTTGTAGAGCTCAACCAGTGCTTTATATACCATTGATATCAACCCCTTATCTGATGGGTATTGTGTAAATATCCTTTCCCATTCTGTGGATAGTCTTTGTATTCTGGTCACTGTATCTCTTGCGGTGCAGAAGCTTTTTAGTTTAATGTAGTCCCATTTGTTGATCTCTGTTTTTACTAGATTGCTTAGTTCCGTGTCACCTTTGAAGATACCCTTATCTTCAATATCGTGGAGGGTTTCGCCGACCTTGTCTTCAATGTACCTTATGGTTTGTGGTCTAATGTTGAGGTCTTTAATCCATTTTGATCTGACTTTTGTGCATGGTGTCAGGTCAAGGTCTAAACCCATTTTTTTGCATGTGGTTGTCCAGTTGTGCCAGCACCATTTGTTAAAGAGGCTTTCCTTGCTCCACTTCACTTCTCTTGCTCCCTTATCAAAGATTAGATGGTCATACATTTGGGGTTGTGTGTAGGGATATTCCACCCTGTTCCATTGGTCTACGGCTCTGCCTTTGTTCCAGTACCATGCTGTTTTAATTGTTACTGCTTTGTAGTAAAGTTTGAGGTTGGGGATGGTGATGCCTCCCATCATCTTTTTCCCAAGAATTGTTTTAGCTATCCTTGGACGTTTGTTATTCCATATGAATTTTAGGATTGCTTGATCCATTTCTTTGAAGAATGTCATGGGTATATTTATAGGGATCGCATTGAATCTGTATAATGCTTTAGGGAGTATTGCCATTTTGACAACATTGATTCTCCCTATCCACGAGCAGGGTATATGTTTCCATTTCCTCATGTCCTCTTTGATTTCATGGAGTAGCGTTATGTAGTTTTCTTTGTAAAGGTCTTTTACTTCCTTGGTTAAGCTGATTCCGAGGTACCTGATTTTCTGGGGCACGATTGTGAATGGGATTGCTTTTTTCATGTCCCTTTCCTCTGCCTCATTGTTTGCATATATGAAGGCCATGGATTTTTGGGTATTGATTTTGTAGCCTGCAACTTTACTGTATAAGTCTATTGTTTCTAAGAGTTTCTTAGTAGAGGTTTTAGGCTTCTCTAGATATAGTATCATGTCGTCTGCAAATAGTGAGAGTTTGATTTCTTCCCTTCCTATCTGGATGCCCTTAATCTCTTTTTCTTGTCTAATAGCTATCGCAAGTACTTCCAGTACTATATTGAAGAGGAGTGGTGAGAGTGGGCATCCTTGTCTTGTGCCTGATCTCAGAGGAAAGGCCCTTAGTTTTTCCCCGTTGAGGATAATGCTTGCCGTAGGCTTGTGATAGATGGCTTCGACTATCTTGAGGAAAGTTCCTCCAAACCCCATTTTGGCGAGGGTTTTCATCATGAAAGGATGTTGGATCTTGTCAAATGCTTTCTCTGCATCTATTGATATGATCATATGGTTTTTATCTTTCCTTTTGTTGATATGCTGGATTATGTTGATTGATTTCCGAATGTTAAACCATCCTTGCATCCCTGGGATGAATCCCACTTGGTCGTGGTGTATGATCTTTTTGATGAGTTGTTGGATCCTATTTGCTAGTATTTTGTTGAGGATCTTCGCATCGGTGTTCATCAGGGAAATTGGTCTGTAATTTTCTTTCTTAGTGGTGTCTTTGTTTGCCTTTGGTATTAGGGAGATATGTGCTTCATAGAAACTGTTTGGGAGAGTTCCTGTTTTTTCAATTTCCTGGAAAAGTTTGAGGAAAACAGGCAATAGGTCTTCTTTAAATGTTTGGAAGAATTCGCCAGTGAAACCATCTGGGCCTGGGCTTTTGTTTTTGGGGAGGTTTTTGATTACCGTTTCAATTTCCTTAACATTGATGGGTCTATTCAGGTATTCCAGGTCTTCTTTCTTCAGTCTTGGGAGATTGTAGGAATCAAGGAATCCATCCATTTCTTTTAGGTTCTCCTTTTTTGTGGCGTAAAGACTTTCAAAGTAGTCTCTAATGATCTTTTGAATCTCACTGGTTTCTGTTATGATGTCCCCCTTTTCATTTCTGATTCGATTTATTAGAGTTTTCTCTCTTTCTTTCTTTGTGAGACTTGCTAGCGGTTTATCAATCTTATTTATTTTCTCAAAGAACCAACTCTTTGTTTCATTGATCTTTCGGATTGTTTTTTTGGTTTCGATGTCATTAATTTCTGCTCTAATTTTTATTATTTCTTTCCTTCGGTCTGGTTTGGGGTCCTTTTTCTGGTCCTTTTCTAGGGTCTTGAGTCGTAAAGTCAAGCTATCTATGTGGGTCCTTTCTTCCTTCCTGAGGAATGCTTGGAGAGCTATAAATTTTCCCCTTAACACGGCTTTAGCTGCGTCCCATAGGTTTTGGTAGCTCGTGTCTTCATTCTCATTTGTTTCTAAGTATCTTTTGATTTCTTCCTTGATTTCCTTCTTGACCCACTCATTGTTCAACATGGAATTGTTTAATTTCCAGGTGTTTGATTTGATTTTCCGTATTTGTGGGTGGTTAGCTTCTATCTTCAGCGCATCGTGGTCTGAAAAGATGGTTGATACAATTTCTATTTTTCCGATTCTATTGAGGTATGTTCTGGGGCCCAGTACATGGTCTATTTTTGAAAATGTTCCATGTGCACTGGAAAAGAATGTGTATTCTTTCTTTTTGGGGTGTAAGGCCCTGTATAGGTCTATTAGGCCTCTCTCTTCAATTTCTTCATTCAGGGTCAGTGTTTCCTTGTTGAGTTTTGTTCTTGTGGATCTATCTAGAGGTGATAAGGCCGTATTGAAGTCTCCGACTACAATTGTGCTGTTAGTGATGTCCTCTTTGAAGTCTGTTAGGAGTCGTTTTAAATATTTAGCCGGTCGTTCGTTAGGAGCATATACGTTTAAGAGTGTGATTTCTTCCTGTTGTACATATCCCTTGATAAACAGAAAATGACCTTCGCTGTCCCTTTTGATCTTTTTCATCCTGAAATCTATGTTGTCGGATACCAGGATGGCCACTCCAGCTTTTTTAAGGGGGTTGTTTGCTTGGAGGATTGTTTTCCATCCTTTGACTTTGAGTCTATGTTTACTCTGTTTGTTCAGGTGTGTTTCTTGCAGGCAACAGAATGTTGGGTTTAATTTCCGGATCCATTTAGCTACTCTGTGTCTCTTGATAGGTGCATTTAGGCCATTGACATTGAGAGAGATTATTGTGATGTGGTTTTGTGTCATCTTTCTGTGGGATTTGTTGTTCTTATGGGGCTCCTCCTTGCCTTACAGTAGCCCCTTTAGACCTTCTTTCAAGATTGGTTTTGAGTCTATGAAGGACCTGAGCTGTTGTTTATCCGAGAAGTAGTGTATGGTTCCTTCGAGTTTGAGTGAGAGTTTAGCCGGATAAAGTATTCTTGGTGAGGCATTCATTTCGTTGAGTTTTTTCACTATGTCCCACCATTGTCTTCGGGCTCGGAGGGTTTCTTCTGACAGATCGGCCGTAAATCTGAGGGGTGCTCCTTTGTATGTGATTTCCCTCTTTGACCTTGCTACTTGTAGAATTGTGTCTCTATCTACAGCATCCGCCATTCTGACTATGATATGCCTTGGAGTCTTTTTATTTGGGTCTCTTTTTACTGGCACTCTTCGGACTTCTTGTATCTGGACGCCTGCCTTCTCCAGCTCTGGGAATTTCTTAGCGATGATGTCTTTGACTATGTTTTTTTCATTGGGGTTACTTCCCTGTGGTTCTGGTACTCCAATGATTCTTATGTTGTTCCTCTTGAAGTCATCCCCCAGGGCTCTGATTCGCTCTATAGCCATTTTGAGGTCTTTGGCCATGATTTGTTGCTGTCTGTAAGCTTTCTGCAGCTCATCCTCAAGCTCGCTGATTCTGTCTTCGGCTGTAGTCATTCTGCTGTTGAGGGCATCTAGTGAGATTTTTATTTCATCTACCGATTGCTTTATTTGTGAGACTTCGGTTCGAAGGTTTGAAATTTCTGCTCTCATTTCTGCTCTCATTTCTTCCTGTATTTTCTTGGTAGACCGTTCCAGCGCTTGATTCATCTCCTCCCTTAATTTATTGGATGTCTGTTCCATATTTGCTTGGAGTAGGTCGACTCTCCTCCATATTTCCTCTCTGAATTTTTTATCTGAGAGGTCGTAGATGTTGGGAGACTCTTTTGAGGTTTCTAGTATCTTTTGTTCTCCCTCTCTTGGTGGAGGGGATTTTCGCTGTTTCTTCATATTGTCACGGAAGTGCAGAGTTGGCACCTTGTAGTTCTTTATTCCTCTTCCTTTTTGTGGGAAGAAGGGGCTCCGATTGTGCTAAACTTCCCTTATTCACTGATAGCTTTTATAGTGTCAGCCTAAGCTAATGGCTATTTTGCGTAAATGTTTGAGATCGCAAAAGTGAGTTTTCAAAGGAATACACAGTACGGATTGAGCTGAGGTAGCAAAGAATAACTGCGGCCGCGTTAGCGTTGGCCGCTCCGGAAAGAAGCCACGCCCACTTTTTAGGCCACGCCCCCTGAGATGAGGACACGCCCCTAAGCAGCAGAGTGGGGATTGGTCAGGATCCGACGGCGGCGGCGGACAGGTGCCAGGCAGGGGCTTCAGGAGAAGCCCCGAGCCGCGGCGGGCAGGGGGCGGGGAGGGGACTTCTCCGCGCTGAGGCAGGCTCTCCAAGGGATTGCCTGTTTACCTGCAGGATGGAGATTGGTCAGGATCCGACGGCGGCGGCGGACAGGTGCCAGGCAGGGGCTTCAGGAGAAGCCCCGAGCCGCGGCCAATGCTTTTATATTCTTGAAAATAGAAATGTGGGGGTGGAGAGATGGTAAGGCAGTTAGAGTACTTGTACACATGTGACTCGAGCTCAGTTATGGGACCCCCTTAGTGTCCCCCGAATCCCATAAGGAGTGAGCCCGGGTCACAGAGCCAGGACATACAAATAAACAAACAAAAAAATAGGAATGTGAATGATATGGCACATTAGTGAAGTGTAAAACTAAAGTTTACTTTGTACTCAAACTCCATGCTTTCTTAGATTATATTTACATAGTTTGTGTATATACAGTATATTAATTTATGTCATGCATTTTATTGGTATAATTCTTATATTACTGAATTATTTACATAGAAAAATATCATGTTCTTGGGTATCCTTATCCAGAAGCTGCAGTGGATTGAGAGAATACGCAGTTAACCATTATCTAGAGAAAAAACTGAGTCCTTTTTTTTTTTTTTTACTTTTTGGATCACACCCAGAAATGCACAGGGGTCACTCCTGGCTCATGCACTCAGGAATTACCCCTGGTAGTGCTCAGGGGACCATATGGGATGCTGGGACTCGAACCCAGGTCGGCTACATGCAAGGCAAATGCCCTACCTGCTGTGCTATCACTCCAGCCCCAATCTGAGTCTGTTTTTATGAGCAGGTCATACTGACTCAGTCACACCAATATATACACTCTGTAGAAACTGCTTCTCAACAAATTGGCCATTTCAGCAGCCTAAAAGTTGAATCTTTGGGTTTCTATTGACTGGATTTAGACCTTCTGCCCTAACTATTCATTAGCAAAAGAGAGTTAATAATCTTACTTCAAATGAACCTGAACTGATAAGTTAAGCTTCCCATATAGAAATTGAATTTGCCATATACAGAAAGTCTAAAGTATCTACTAACTTAGATAATTTAGCACAAGATAACGGAATCCTGGTTCATTTCTTGCATTATTCTGATATTGGCCAACCATTTAACTAGCTGGATTTTCTTCTGGCTAGCAGCTATCAAGTTGGAAACACAGTAAAGGTAAGACAATTTCACAGGTCATGCCACAGTATTGACAGTATTTACATAACAGAGTTCGTAAAACAGATATATGTCATTTATAATTATTCTCAAGGTTTTGAGCTTTTCCCACATTTTCCTAGTTCCCCACATTCGGAACATATCCCTGGGGGGTGTGGCTTTTTTAAGCCCCATATTTCTCCTTTCTGTTAAGTGTATTTTTTACTTGACAGATGAACTTGATGATTCTTTTATTAGGAACTAAGAGTAGGAAAGGCCAGGCACTGGGTGTGGATAGTGGAGATAGAAGAGTCTGTGATTGTCAGACATTGTGACAATTTTCTGGTCAGGGACCCAACCCTAGTCTGGAAGAAGCCTTACTTAAATCAAAATATTTGGTTCTAGGATGAGTGATGGCAGTTCTAGAAAGTGATGATTGGAATCAGCACCACAAGCTTAACCAAGAATGTGGTCCTTGAGCTCTTCCAACCGTTCTGTTATGTTCTAATATTTCTTTGCAATGCCCTGCTACTCTATCTGCAGTGATTGCTGTTTTCAATAAAGCTTATATTCTGGAATAGAAATTATGCTGTACACATCATACATCTGGTAGCTAGCATTTTATTTTCCAGAACAAAATAGTTTGGATATCCTCCTTCTATGGGGCTATAATTTTCCACAAACGACACTCTTGACCACTCCTGCATTTCTAGGACTGCATTTCAGTATCAGGAATGTTAAAATTGAACAGTAGAGTGAACACTTTCATCTTTGAGACAAGTTATGAAATGTTTGAAAGGAAGCTGATTAATAACATACTAGAAAACTGGGGAAAACATTGTAATTTTGTAGTATTGTTCCTTGAAGAGTAGAGGATTTTAATAATATGGTTTTTAATATTCTTTGGTAAAATATTCTGTATAATTTTTTCATACTAAATTTTGACCACAATTTCTAATAGTTCAATAGAGAGTACATATAAAATCAGAAGGAAAAACTATCAGGAGAACAGAAAAGTGGAAGAGATGGATATTGGTTGGTAACAATTTCTGCATTAAAAAAAACTAATCAGGGGGCTGGAGCAATAGCACAGAGGGTAGGGCGTTTGCCTTGCAAGCGGCCTGACCTGGGTTCGATTCCCAGCATCCCATATGGTCCCCCGAGCACCGCCAGGAGTGATTCCTGAGTAATTGAGCCAGGAATAACCCCTGTTCATCACCCAGTGTGACCCAAAAACAAACAAACAAAAACTAATCATAGTTGGTAGCAACACTAGATAAAAAATTTCACCCTTCACCAGCAAATGAAAAATTAAATACACTTATCTGGCTCCTAAAATTTCATAAAAATTAAGACTCTTTATTAGCATGTTATTTGTTCACTCTATTATGGGGGAAGGAGATAAAAATTGTTTGTTTATTTATTTCTCATGCCAGTGTATCCTTGCTACTTCCCCAACACATGCGGACAAATCCACTGTTGACTGAGCTTTCTTTTTTTTTTTTTAATTTATTCTTTTATTGAATAACCATGTGGAAAGTTACAAAGCTTTCAGGTTTAAGTCTGACTGAGCTTTCATACTTCCCAATTTTTTATATCCAGTAAGCAAACCTTTCATGGATATGTGTGTATTTAAAAACGTATCTTGTATTTTTCTCTCCATGACATCAATCTCATGATACAGTTAGTGATTTCTAGAACCATGAACCTTTTCTTCTGGAAGACACACATAAATCTGTATGTATGTATACGCACATACACATAAATATAGTTGAGGTGGGTGTAATGAGATGCAGTAAGACTGAAGCATCCTTTTACTTAGAATTAACCTGTATCCGGTGATGAGTTATGGGGAATACAGAGAATAGAATGCCATGTAGATGTTAATTGTACAGTACCAATGAAGTCAGTAGCAATGAAGACACATATACAGGAGTCTACATTCTCAGCTTCAAAACACAGAACTTCATTCCTTCCTCCTCCTCAATCCAAAATTATCTTGGGAGGACAGGAAGAGAACTCACAGAAATACAGCAAAAGTACAAACACAATTGAAATACAGCACCAGGAAGACGTAAAAAGTCCTTAGTGAGTCAGACTTAAAAGTTTAGAGTCTTGTTTTGCTTTTTCTGCCATCTACACTTCAATGGTCTTTCTATTTTTGTTAAATATAAATGAAGACTAAGAAGGTTTTATTAGCGGTGTGTTGAGTAGCTGTTGCCTGTGATATGCCCCCGATGGCACATTGATCTTTAGCTGACAAGTTCTGACGGGGCAGAGTCTTCTCAGATATGCGGTGACAATTCTCCAAATCTCTCACAAACGCATATTTAGAACAAAACACATTTGCTTTCTCAACTAAGTGCTGCTCCTTTTTGGTTTCAGAAATAATACACAATTTCAGAGTCTGTACATATATTTTCTTTGTCGAACAGAATGGTCAATGAAGCAATCACTGTGAAAACCTCACGAGAACAATGAAATCTCAGCAATTAAGTTGATGACTAAATTTGGCGGTAGAAAAATGTTAATGACATACTTTCTGTAGCCCTTCTGGAGAGCTCACTTTCTTTTTTCCCTTCAATTCCTTTAATCAAAAGGAATAGCACAAATGATTAAAAATACCTTTCCTGTGTCTAGAACTAGGGCTTTGGCAGACATAGCAAGAAGGGACAGAAAAACATATCTACAGAAGGTCAAAGTTTCAAGGCTTTTTTATTCATTCTTTGTAAAAATATTTTTTAAACAATCATAATATATTTCCAGGAATATTTTTTAAAAATAATAATGAGCCTAGGGTCAAAGAGGAAGGGGGAACACATTAAACTGTTTGGCTTCCTGCTAATCCTTTTTTGTTAGATTTTTACAGATTTTTTTTTATGGGGAAGAGAAGCAATTTCTTATTTGTGCTCAGTGACCTTCAGCTCTAAAAATGAGGATTGAAAATGACCACAAGAGGCAGGAAGTAGCACAGATAAATGAGTCTAAATATGAACTTGGATTTTGTGGTTGAGTGAACTTCAAAACTGTTTTTGATATGATAGACCTAAGTGGCCTACATAAATGCTAATCCCAAATAGCTGTTTTTCTATTTCTAGCCCAGTTGTATTGCATAAGAAACCACTCAGGAGGCAAATCATTTATTTGTTCATTTACCAAATATCTGAGTACTTACAATGTGCCAGGAAATTTGCTTTGTCCTGAATCTACAAAACAAATATTCTACCTTTAAGATATATAGTTTTAAGGGAGGAAGTCATGCATGTTTTAATAATTATGTATGTGAAGACCGTGCCAGAAATGTGCTCACAATGAGAAGGGACAGCTCTTACAGTGTGGGGGTCTTAAGTCAAGCCAGATTTTCTTTGATTCTCGATTATAACTTTAGCAAATTGCAGATGCACCTGGACTGGTGAGGAGAGAAGCAGAGAAAGAAGTTCGAAGCCCAGAGATTAGAAGTGTGGAAGCATTATTCTCTGGTGATTGTTGGTTGACCTTGAACACATTTGCACAGTTAAGGACTCTAGTATAAGAGTATATGTGGGGTTATACATTGAATTTACTCTGAGGAAGAGTGTGGCAAATTTTATTGATTTATGGCTTTGGGGGGTCACACCTGGCAATGCTGAGGGGTTACTCCTGGTTCTGCACTCAGGAATTACTTCAGGTGGTGCTTAGGGGACCATATGGGATTCCAGGGATAGAACCTGGGTTGGCCATGTGCAAGGCAAACAGATGCCCTATCTGCTATACTATAGCCCTGAGCAGATTGGGGCAAACTTTAAACAGATGTTAAGATAATAGTTATTTGTTGGTTTGGAATCATTATATGGCTGTTTTATTTATTTGGAAATAGTATAGTCTTGAGAATCTTTGGTTCTGTTCAAGAGACTCTAGAGATTGCGACTGTTCCAAAACCAAATGCTTTTTTGCCATGGACTTTCTGCCTTTGATTTGATTTCCTCAGAAGTCATTGAAAACTATTTTTATTTTCATTTGTTTTGTAGATCCAGGACAAAGTGATTTCATAAAAATAAAATTCTTAGCCTCAGCTCCATGTCATTTTAGGTTGAATAATTCTGTGTTGGGGTAGAAATCTGACCTGCAGATAATCAGTTCTTTTTAAAAATTATTGAGTATTGTGTACAGGACACATCCAGCCACCAATGTGAACTTTTCCCAATTAAGAGCCAGAAGAACACTGGACAGCCATGCTGCATTGGTGCCAGTGGTTACCTCTGCTGGTCACATCCTCCTTCCTGCCCTGGGTCCTACAAGACTGCCTGAGCTCTGTGATCTGTAAGGAACCCGAAAGCAAGAAATCTTCTCCCTTAAAGAGAGGCTGCAGTTCTCAGCCTCAGGTGCCCTTGGGAACCTTCAGAGGAGATTTAAATAAGACTGAACTCCTGATTACTCTGCGATGTTCTGATTTAATTTACATAACACTGATACCTCAGTGACACCCAGAGGTTCTGACTTAATTGGACTTAATTGGTCTGGGGTGCAGCCTAGGTGGTGGAGGTGTTCAAAGCTCCCAGGAGACTCTAGTGTGTTGGCTAGGTTGAAGAGCTCTGCTCTCTCAATCTAAGATGGGTTACAAATCATCCTTTTCTTTCTAAATTTCCATTCTGTTCAGGGGTGGTAAGAGGCAGTAGAATTGTTCTTGACTTATCCACATTGTTCTTGACACATCCACATGCTGATACCCACATAAGCAAGATGCTCCTTCATAAATGTCATCCATTAGGTATCTCCTTTAGATCTAAGAAGAACTAGTGCAAAACTGTCCAGCACTGGAGAATTGTCTGACTTTTGCCTTTTAGAGCCCCGGCCCACACCAGACCACAAAGAGGACTGATTAAATCTCAGCTTCTGGGGATGGTCCATTAGGTCAGTTGTTCATGAAGTTCTTCAGTGACAATCTAATGAGCAGTCATGCTTGGAAACCACTGCTTCTGCCGCATCTAGAAAGATCTGAATGTTTCAGTCCAGCGGACATGCTCACGGGTTCTCATAGTTGACCTATAGGTTGGAATCTCTGGGGAGTTTTTGAAATCATCAAAGACCAAGTTGTAGCACTGTCTGTGAAATCAGAATTGCCTGGGGGTAGGAGCCCGTCATCACAGGTTTTTTAATGTTCTTTAGTGGGTCCCAGGATGCAATCAAGCTGTGGCTCACAGAAGTCAGTATGTATCAACATCATCTGTAGGGCTCAATAAAACAGATTTTCTAAGTCCACCCCCAAAGTTTCAAATTCAGTAGGTCTGTGTCAAGGGCGCAAGAATGTGTACTTAGTTAATGCTTATGCTGCCGGTCCAGAAACCACACTTTGAAATCTAAATCACTGGTGTAGAACATCAGCTGAGGGAGAATTGGAAGCTGTCGGATGGTATAGAATTTCAGTTTAGTACGATGAAAAGATTCTGGAGATTGGTTATACAACAATGTGGACGCACTTGGCACTTCCGAACTATGTGCTTTAAAGGGTTCTGAGAGCAAAATTTATGTTTTGTGGGTTGTTTTACAATAACCAAATCAAAATGCAAAATAAATACAAATGCATTCCTTGGCGTGTGGGTACTGAAACGGTCTACTTTGGGGTTAACACTGAGAAATATCTACCATAGTTTCAAGTCCAAGAAGAGTCATAAGTTCATTTGGAAACTCAAATAGAATTTGAATTCACAATGCCAACTGGTATTTTAAAATGTAACAAACAGACAAAATTTTAGGATAAGGTCAAGGACTAATACTTCTGTTCAACACCGGTTCCTTGTAGGATCTTGAATCCATTTATTTCAGCACAGGACCTGCGAGCAGTGGCTGAGTGTTCAGAAGAAAACATCACAAGAACTAAAAATACATATTAGAGGACTGTTAAGTGAAAGTAGAGGTTAAAAGATTACATATAAAGGTAAGAGAATCAGGAAGTTTTTATATATAAACTAAGGAACTGGGGGAAGTTACTAGGCCTTTACAAGAAGGGAATTTTCCAATTCTCTTTCCCTTGAACATAGTGCTCTGGGTTATAGACTTCAATTTAACAGGAGGCTTTTTTGGGAGTAAGAGAAGCTAGACCCGGGCAAAAAGAATGCTCAATTGGCTGCACTGTCATCTTTTTAGCAAACTAATATGTACCCAAAGGGAGGAACTTCAAAGTACATTCACTTACAAAGACTTAACTTATAATTTCTGTGGGTACGAAGTCTTAGCATAGTACCATTAGATCCTATGCATCATTTACATGGTCATTTCCATCAAGCTATGAGCTGCTGGGACAATCTCATGCTATCTTGGAATATTCCCCAATATTGGACTGGAGTGATAGCACAGCTGGTAGGGCGTTTGCCTTGCATGCAGCAGACCCAGGTTCGATTCCTTGGTCCCTCTTGGAGAGCCCGGCAATCTACCGAGAGTATCCAGTCTGTGTGGCAGAGCCTGGCAAGCTCTACGTGGCGTATTCTATATGCCAAAAACAGTAACAAGTCTCACAATGGAGACTTTAGCAGTGCCCGGTCAAGCAAATCAACAAACAATAGGACGACAGTGCTACAGTGCTACACTGGCTGTTAGCAGAATTCAGTGCCTGTCTGCAGTGAAGAAGGAAGCCCACTCTCCAACCGGCCCTCTCTACACCATGGAAACTTGATTCTTCAAGACAAATGGAGAAAGTTGGCTGTGTCTTTGTTCTTCATATTAGTTCCATTGGTTTTCAGTCACTGATCATGCAGGTCCAAAAGAGTTATTGCCGCTGAACACAAAAAGATAAGCCTGGGTCATGTGACATTACTATATAAATATTTATATATAAATTCTGATTATAGAATTCACTCTGGTATTTATGAAGTATTTTTCCAATGTTCATCTGCTCACATGTATAAAAAAGTTGAAACTTTTGCCCTATATCTTCTTTAAAATGGCTCACCTAATTCAGAGACACCCTGGAAACTGAATTAAATCAAACTTAACTGATGAAGGAGAATAATTCCACCTGCAAAATCACTTCCTTCTTGCCATATAAGGTAACAGAGTCATGGGTTATGACTCTGTTATGAATTTCCGCTCCACTAATAGGGTGAGCATTAGATCGGGCACATAGAGGGAAGGACGGGACTTTTGGAGATCATCTGAGAATTCTGACTGCCATACAACCTCAAGTTTTGCATATCTGATCCAAAACTACATCACACTCTATTTAATTAGTGTCGATTCCTAAATATGGGCAAGATGAAGGTATTAATTTTTTATAAATGTACAGAACATTTTCTAAATAAGAAGTCATGTAACATAGGGCTAAAATATTCTGTCACATAGGTAGTATGTTGGAAAGGATTCCACAGCACTACATCTGCTCGAAAACGTCCTCCCAAGTGGGGGCCAAAGTGACAGTATAGGAGGTAAGGCACTCGCCTGGCACATGGCCAACCTGAGCTTAATCCTGGCATCCCCTATGGTCCTTCAAGCAGCACCAGGAGCAATTCCTGAATGCAGAGCCAGGAGTAAGCCCTGAGTTTCAACAGGTGTAGCTCAAGAAGAACAACAATAACAAAAGACCCCACCAAATAGCAAAACAAAAAATCCTCCCAGGAGTGCAATGAAACATCAGCTCTAATAGTGAAATTTACGACTATAAATATACCCAGCTCTCAATCATCAGGTTTTCTACTTGATTAAAGTGGATCAAAAAGGAATGACTCCAATCCAGTGTTGATTATCATAGGGCAGGCTGGCCTTAGTACCTCTGGAGCTATGTTGCAAGTTATTATACAATCTGTTCCTTCCCACTGAGCATCCTACATTGATGGTTGACTTCAAAACCTAAATATCATTATTACCTTTCCTTTGCCAAATGATATAATGGACTTTGGGGATTTTTTTTCTCTGCCATTCTTGCATTTTCTGATTAGCAATACAGAGTGAAACAATGAGAATACCACCCATTTCCATTTGGACTCTAGTTTCTTGTTTGTTTCAAATATATCTGTAGACTTGTGTTACATCCTCTCCCTTGTCCCCTGGGAGAAATGCCATAATTTTTTATATTAAGTAAGATGTCTTTATTCATAAATTTCAAAGCTTCATCATTTCTTATACTGTTTTTAACTCAGTTATAGCCTTTCCCCCTCTAATAAAGAACACTGTGTTTTGATTGAAATATGAAATTTATTAATTTTACATAGTTTTATATTTGTATAGCAGTGAATGTAGAATGATCTAGACTAGATGTGACAAGCTCTGACAAAAAAAAGTGCATGTTTATATAAACAATTACTTCCAACATATGTCAAGGGTTTGATAAATTGTTGATTAAATGTCTTGGCTCATTGTGTACATGTCACACAAGCTATTTAAGGGGCATGTTTATGTTGTATAGATTTTTTTTTAGTGTCTGTTCAAGTAATAACATAGGAAGCATGTTATTATAACCTTCAAGGATCATAAATATTGACCCCATAGCATTTTTATTACCAACTTATATCAAAGGCAATCTGGCCCTCTTTTGCACTTAGGATTCTCCCATTAGTAGGCAATACTCTGTTGCAGGCATGAAATATTTGTAGCATTTTTAACTTGGCCAGGCTACTGCAGCTGTGTCACATTTGTTTTCCTAGTTTTAATATGAGCTTATTTGGATGAAATTGGAATCGCCTTCTTCTCCTCTAGATGACAGCTCTGGTTTCGTGCCAGGCCACTTAGCAAGGCCTATCAAACAATGCTCTATTATGTACAGTGGCATAATTTGAAAATCACCAGACGGCTAACTCATAACACATGTTAATATGCCCAGTGAGTTCAAAGTCCAGCCTTCTACAGGTGATTTTACAGCCTACTTAAAAATGTCCTTTCTAGTTTCCACAGCACACTGTCCATCTGAAAGTCTGGGAACCACTTTCACATTTTTTCCCACATGTTTATAATACGTGGCTATGTTTTTACATACACAACACACTTGAACTTGAGTATCTCACACACAAACAAAGTGATGTTTCCTTCATTGTGATTTCTAGATCCAGTCCCCAGTTTTGCTTTTATTATTTGGTAATGAGGAGAATCTTTCAGATTCCAATTTGCTGGCAGAGCCAATTACACAACATATTCCCAGTGGTATCAAATGATATTGACAAGTGGGGGGTGCAAGGGGCTACTATTTTTGTACTTTCTCAGTCTTCTCTTAAAAGCTGAAGAGTGAAAGAGAAACAGGAAGTGTAATAAAATCCTCAGAAAATTCCATGCAAAACAGCACAAGTTTCAAGCAATCTTTGCTCATAATGGTTAATATTTATGCTTCCCTATCCACTCGGTATCTCCACTCAACTCTAACTAATTCAACTCAACTCCCCTCCCCTCCCCTCCCCTTCCCTCTCCCCTTTCCCTTTCCTTCCCTCCCCTCCCCTCCCCTCCCCTCCCCTCCCCTCCCCTCCCCTCCCCTCCTCTCCCCTTCCCTCCCCTCCCCTCCCCTTCCCTCCCCTCCCCTTCCCTTCCCTTCCCTTCCCTTCCCTTCCCTTCCCTTCCCTTCCCTTCCCTTCCCTTCCCTTCCCTTCCCTTCCCTTCCCTTCCCTTCCCTTCCCTTCCCTTCCCTTCCCTTCCCTTCCCTTCCCTTCCCTTCCCTTCTCCTGGCAATATTCAGGGCTTACTCCTGCCTCTCTGCTCCCGGATCAACCCAGGATCGAGGGCAGCCAAGGTAAGTATTTTAACCCTTGTTCTATTTCCCTGTCCCCAACTCTAACTTAGTAACAACTTCCCTACATATCTTTATTCATCAGGGATAAATTTTCACGACTCTGAAGAGGCTGGAAGGGTGTGTGTAATACCAATGGATCCATTTCAAGCCTCAATTCTTCAGCTCTGCACTTTTATCTCTGACTGTTCTGGGTTTTCTATGTCGGCATGGCTCTCTAAGTGCCTACTCCATAACTTCAATGGTGAATTATAGGTTCCATATACATTGAACCCACCTCCAATTTTATGAATAACCATTAATCTCAACTCTGGTTTTTAATAGTTTTTAATCTACATACTCTCTTAGGACTGGAACTGTTTTTCAATTTTACTGAGAAATAAATGACACATAAAATCATTCTAGTTTCAGGTGTCCAACACAATAGTTCAGTATTTGTGTAAATTGTGATGCTGTCATTTTAATAATTCTTACCATCCATCACTATACAAAGCTGACTTTTATCTAGTCTTTATCCTCTTGACCCTCCTTACCCATTTCACTGAACCCCTATCTCTTCCCTTTTGGAAACCACTATTATGTTCTTTTTAATGAAAAACCTGTATCTCTGTGCAAACATGGTATTGCTCTTTTCCTCTCTAGCATTTTGTCTAGCATTAATTCTTAAAGGTTCATTCATGGTGTCAAAAATGGCAGCATTTCATCTTTTTTATGACTGAATACCATTTGGAGCTACAATTTTAGATAATTTTTAATAAGAAAGAGAGAGCAAGAGAGCATCACGGAGTTCTGTTCAGTGCCTTTTGGGTTATTACATAGCACTGTAGCACTGTCATCCCATTGATCATTGATTTGCTCAAGCAAGCATCAGTAACATCTCCATTGTGAGACTTTTTGTTACTGTTTTTGGCATATTGAATATGCCACGGGTAGCTTGCCAGGCTCTGCTGTGCAGGTGAGATACTCTTGGTACCTTGCCGGGCTCTCTGAGAGGGATGGAGGAATTGAACTCGGGTCGGCCATGTGCAAAGCAAACGCCTTACCCGCTATGCTATCTCTCCAGTGCTCCAGTCTGGAGCAAAATAATTATTGTTAAATGATGAGAATTATTTATAATATAAACAGAATTGCTTTAGAACTATTCATAAAGGTAGCCAAGTAGGAAAAGCTATATCCAAACTGTAGTTAGAGAATAAGAAGAACACATCCTCCCTGCAACTTAATGCTAGAGGAAACAAATACAGTGTGTGTAACTAAAAGGTGACTACAAAGTGAAAATGATCAACAGCCCCAAAGAACAATGTAACTTATCTTGTGCCATTTATAAGTTCTTGGCACAGATGGGAGCTGGAGTGATAGTCTAGTGGGTAGGGCACTTACCTTGCACATGAAAAACCCAGGTTTGATTTTCAGCATCCCATAGGGTCCCCCAGCTCACCAAGAGTGATTCTTGAGAGCAGAGCCAGGAGTAACCCCTGAGCATTGCTGGGTGTGGCCCCAAAACAAAACCCAAGACAAACCAAAAATAAAACTTCTTAGGGTCACAAAATTTAGATAAACATGTCAGATTGGACTATGCCTTGCAAGCAGGGGGCTATGTATTTGATCCACAACACTACAAAACCACAAAACCACGTTAAGAGACCAAGATTCCCGTCTTGCATTTGGTCAACCCAGTTCCTTCTCTTGTGTCACTTGGTTCCCTGGGCATATCTGGGTATGGCCCTGGACACCCACTCCCAGTATTGCTGGGTCATCCGAGTAATCCCTGGCTCTGCTGGGCCCAAGGACTACCACAGCCTGGAGGCCCTCACATTCACACTGGCTCTTTGGCTGAGAATTGTCGGCTGAGCCCCCTTCTGAGAATGCTGGGAGGCCCCCAAGCAAAACAAAAACATGTTAAATCACAAGCTTTCTCTTCTTCCTTTCTTTGGTAAAATAATCTAATAAATGATAAAAATAAATGAGTATATAAGCTATGGTAAGTTTTATTGAGCAACAACTAGACAAAAAATAAATGAAGTTTATTATAATGCCACCCAAAAAACTGAGCTGTAATTCAGTTGAAAACATTATTATTAAAAAGACATATTGAGAGCATAATCGAAAGGATAGTTATTCTGACCAACAGTAACATTATTAACTCTTACCTTAATTCCCTGGTTTGTCCATGTATCTAACAAGTTCATTGGGTAGCTAACATTACAAACACCTATAATTAAATCATAAATAACATGATGAGGTGTGTTGCTATAAAGAAATATTTATACAGTCAGAAATAACTTTAGAGCTATGTCATGATTGAGAAAAAGAGCAAAAGCAGACAAAAATTCCCTATCCATATAGTAATAAGAAATATCACTCTTGCAGCCAGGGAAGCATAAACAGGGCCAGTTCACCTAACACTCAAACATGTGTTTGGATCCTTAACCCGGAAAAGGTTTGTTCTTTTTCAAACTTTAAACAAAAACAAGGGGTCTGAAATTTTAGGGGTAAAGTGATAAACATTCAACACTTTTGTTTTTCCACTGCATAAACAGCAGTTCCACATTGCATCTTTCATTAGTGCCATTTGTCAATCTTTTTAAAGTGCCGTTTAAATAAAAAATAACAAAGACAAACTATTTTTAGGGCAGCCTCCACTAGGTTTTCAGTTTCCTTTGATAACTTCTAAAAGCCTTTTGAAGTGGACTCCAAAAAAGACATTTTCATCCTGAGAAATGTTTTAAAACATTAAAACCTTCGGCATTGCTCAATCGGATATTCTCAGCTGCAGCTCAGAAAACGCACATTGGGTTGAGAGCGGAACCCTACATGTAATATCTGAGAAGCTGAGGAATTTGGAGAGTGAGGAATGGAAGCCAATGGGCTGGCCAAAAAAGGAGAGAAATCCTGTGGGAACAGGGTCTTGGAAGCCAGTTGGGACATTGGGAAGCTGTAAGCGACCCAGGTGATGTGACGGGTGTATGGAGTGCCGCCTAAGGCACCCTCCCGCCATGGCGCCTGTTCCCACAATTCTGCCAAGTCAGGGCTCCTGATTCAAACTGACAAGAACCTTGCTCCCTCCCTGATCCGGCAAGAAAGAGCCTTGTCAGGTTGAATATCCTGCCCGCTGCCGGCTGCAGAGTTGCCAGGAATAAGGGGGGGGGGGGAGTCCTGCAATGGGCTCTGTATCTGCGATCTGGGCAGGGGGCTGATGGCAGCATAGGGCAAAGCAAGTGCCACTGCAACTTAAAAGAATGCCACTGCATTCTTTTGAGAAGGGACGCCTTTTAGCTTCCTGCTGTTTTGTTTGTTTGCATTTGTTGTCATTCTTGGTTTCCTTCTGGACCCTGGGACATTTGCTCTCTGGATTTCTAAGGAAAATAGACTAACTGCTAGCCAAACGCTCATCCAAAGAGCAAGTTTATTGCAATAAAAAGAATAGGTGTATGAACTTTCACTTAGGATGGGTAGGAGGTACATGGAAGGTGCAAATAAAGAACAAAATCATTTGCTGCCTATGGGGAGAAGCACTCAACCTATAGGAAGCGCCACCAGGCATTTACAAGATAATGAAGGCCATAAAATATAAAGCAAAGGATTTCCTTTTGACTGTGATTTAATCTACCTGCTCTGTGGTCTTTGGCCAGTCATTTGACTTCTACTAAATCTTATTATCTTATCTGTAAATAAAAGTTAGAAATAACTAACTCATACAGCAGGTGTGAAAATTAAATGAGATGATGTGTGAAAAATGCTTTCAGAGTGCATGAAGCTATGAACAGATGTTGGTGCCAATTTGACCAGACATGGGCAGATAAGACCAGAGGTTGCTAGTATGCTCTGCTAATATTCATCCTTTTCAGAAAGAATGAGATTCCTTTCAAACCTCAGAGCCTATCTTCCAACAGAAAATAGTTTAAGAAAAAATGTAGTTTACTGGATATGAAGCCATACCAAGAAGGATATACATAAGAATATCCCTGCAACTTAAAGGATCAATACCAACTGGGAGAAGAGCAGAAGACTCCAATGAACACTCAAACATTTCTGATTGGAATCACACACTTTCCGATGTAGGATACTTATGACCACAATAAATGCATAGAACCATTGCTGATTAATCCCTAGGATTTCCATGAACAATTCCAATCTCCTGGGAGCATTTTTGAGACTGATGATTAATGAGGGAGATACATGGATGCGATGTCCTGATTTGCCATCTTCTACCAAGAGTCATTGTATCTATGTGATACTTTCCAGCCAAGGATGCAATTTGGCAGCAGAACACAAGTTTTCAGTGGCTAAGGTCCTGGGTTCAGCTTCTGGAAACAAAGGGAAAAAGAAACCAAACCCAAACTAAAACTAAGCAACCAGAGAAGTTATGCTTTCCACTGCATAGAATTATTCCTTCCTATTGTGTAAGTGGATGTTGGCCATTGATGGAATTACACGGGGCCCAGGGCAGTTTCTGAGTGTGACCACCTAGCTACTGGAAAATGGGGGATCTGGGTGGAAGAGGCCCAGTCCTGATCCAAGCAGGCTTGGAGATCTCAGCCCCGGGTCCCACATACCTGGGTTCCTCTGAAGGTTCCTTCATGAGTGAGACTCATCCGAACATCTGGAAAAGGGCTATAGACATGGCTGTGGATGGGTTCCAGAGGTCTTCGGCTGCCAGAGCTCTGCTCTGGGCGGGGAGGGAAACTCAACCCGCCCCTCCGAGGGGCCCCAGTGAAGACAGCCAGGCGTGGGGGCAAGAAACTCTGCGTCACTCTCTTCCAGGAGCTTGGTCATCAACAGCCAACATCCAGAGACTATAAAACCAAGCTCCCAGAAGCGTGAGACTACAGTGCGGCCGTGCTACATCTTATAGCCTAGTTCTCCCTTTCAGAGAACCTGGCAAGCTACCGAGATTTTCCTGCCCACATGGGAGAGCCTGGCAAGCTCCCCGTGGCATATTCATATGCCAAAACCAGTAACAATGATGGGTCTCATTCCCCTGACCCTGAAAGAGCCTCTTATGAGGAACTGTTGGGAAGGACGAGTAAAGAGAGGCTTTTAAAATCTCAGGGCTAGGACAAATGGAGACCACTGAGACCACTTGAGAAAATCGATAATCAACAGGATGATGATGATAATGATGACTGTGTAAGTGACAATTTCTCAGAGAGGTGAATTCCGTGAAAATGAGTTTTGTATAACAGAAGGGGAAACTAAATATGGACAATTAGACCACCTCATTCTTGTACATGCTCTGTGTATCTCCCCAAGCACGTACATCAGGGGACATAAAGGTAAACCTGATTTTCTTTCCTAATGTAAGCTTCTAACACTGTATCTAGCAAATGGCAAATGCTCAATAAGTATGCATTGGCTAGCAACAAAACAGTGATGAAGAAAGTTGCCTTGGTGATGAATCGTACAGGAGAGCCTATCCTAGAGACATTCAAAGCATTGATGCCATTGAAAAGTAATGGGAGAGGGAAAGAGATGGATTGAGCCAGTGTGGCAGTAAAGTTGCCAATGAGGCAGTGACAAAGAATAACTTCAGTCTCTATTGTCTTTCTCTCCAAAAACAGAATAGGAGAATAACATAAAAATAAGTTCAAAGAAGGAAACACAATAGCAATAGACAGTGGTGGTCCACTTTTTCAAGACACATAATTCATTCCTAAATAGAAAGTGACTGGCAGTGTGCCTATGTAATGATTCATGAACTAATAGTGTTTGAACAAACAGGACATAAGAAATGGGGTAAAAGTAGAAACTGCCTACAGGCTAGAAAACACTACCACAGGAGAGTTTTTCATCATGAGAGAGCAAAACAGGATGGGGAAACTTGGTTCTTAAAACCCAACCAAATTTACCACAAGGGTGTGTGTGTGTGTGGCGGGTGGAGGGTAGTTAGATAGGGGAGGGTCCATTGAGACAACACTAGTTGGAAATGTTGGACAAGAACTGAGTGTTGAAAGTAGGTAAAGGTATCTACATGATAGATACCCTTTCAGCATCTGCATTGCAAACCATAATGCCTAAAATAAAATGCCGAGAGAGAGAGAGAGAGGAGAGAGAGAGAGAGAGAGAGAGAGAGAGAGAGAGAGAGAGAAGAGAGGTGCCTGCTACAAAGCCATTGGGGGTGGGTGGGGGTGGATGGGAGGGAAACTAGGAACACTGGTGCTGGGAAATTTCACTGGTGGAAGAATGGGTGATGGAACATTATATGACTAAAACCCAATTATGAACAGCTTTATAATGCTCTGTTTCACGGCGATTCAATAATAAGAAAATTAATAGAAAAAAACAACCAATCCCAAGGGGTGTATGCATTCAAATTAAACAAGAAAACTTAATGCCTGAGCAGTTTGCCCACTCCTCAGAACTCGTCCAGTGTGGACGTGGAGGATGGCCTTGGGCACCAACATCTGTAAAGCTTGTTCTAATCGCTTTGCCTATGTCTGTTCCTTAGCACCCGATGCTGCAAGAATGCAATTAGCTGTTAGAGCACTACTTTTCTGATCTTCCAGTCTCTGAGTCTATGTAATCTTATATAAGAGGTGTATTTTTCACAATTATCCTGCCTTGTTTCTTAAGTATTTACTATATGGTTGGTACTCCTCAAGATTCTGGAGTGAAGGGAAACTGGAAAAATCTGGTCTATATTTACAGAGTTAAATGGCCACACACATACGGAGGCACTTTGGAGAAAATGAAGGGATTTGAGAATGAGAAATAGAAGGGGGGTGGTGTGTGTGTGTGTGTGTGTGTGTGTGTGTGTGTGTGTGTGTGTGTGTGTGCGCACGTGTGTATAAGGCAAGGAAAGATTTTATGGAAAAACAATGTAAACAGAATCCTAGACATATAAGTGGCAATCAAGAGGTCATTTTAGGCAGATAAAACATATATAAATCATGTAACATGGCAGAAAGCTTTTCACGTCAATGTAAGTTTGAACTATTTGAAATTAGTCTTTGGAATGGTAACTTAATGCTTATTGGTTCCCAAAGGCCACTCTGCTTCCTGTGGCAGGCTACTGTGAAAATGGATATATCCTTAATGACCACAAGTTATGGAATGCCTCCCATCCCCTCTGCTCTCCCATCTTTACAAAATAAGGCATTTTGGATACATCAGAGGGAATTTTGAAGCCAAATTTTATTTCCTCTGAAAGTAATGACTCATAGAGAAGGTCCATAAAAATCAATCTCTTTGGCTCTCGCAAGGTTGCATTGCACAATGTCAAGAACACTGGCATGGTGGAGGAGTGGAAGTCGGTTGTACTTCTTCTTAATTCTCTTTGGTTCATATTTTTTGTTATAGTTATTAGAGCGGCTATAGTTATTAAACTCTAGTTTTATTATACTTATGAAAGCGGAAAATATAGTTATTTTCCCTTAATGCTATCTGACAGATCTGTTTTTCTATTATGAATAAATATCCTAATAGAACTTGATCTTTTCTTATTTGTATGCAGCTTATCTCCTTAAGACCTTTTAAGCCCTTTCATTTATATTTTCAAAATGTAGAGTGTCATCAAGAAATTGAGTCCTTCCATAGCTACACTGTCATAGCATACAAATAATTTGTATTCAGTGTTTGTTCTTGGTCTAACAAAGGACCCTACTTTCTTATTTTGATGTATTATACACGGTATATGAATGTTTACCCGCTCACTGTTTCAGCCTAGGGAGGATTTTTATGATCAGCTAACAAACCCTAAAACAGTATTTATAATGTAAATACTGATATACCATTATTTATACTTCTGCTCAGTAGCAAAAATTGGTTCTATGATAAATAAACTCTCATTATCCGATCATTAGTCTATTGTAGCCACCCTGACATGTCATGCCACAGGCAATACAATATCACTAATGAAATGAATTAATTTATCTTTTTCAAAGGGACATTGGGGAATTGGAAATGTATGTTTTATAGCAACACTCCAAATAGGAAACATGCTAATAATTCAACATTGTAGGTAGATATTTTTAATCTCCAAAGTTTCTTTTATTCAACAAATATTTATCAAGTGTTTTCTATGTTCCAGGTATTTTTCTAGATGGTGAGAACAAATTCTTCTCTGGGGAAGATAGAGAATAAACCAATAACAATAAAAAGACAAAAGCCCTAGATGCCGGATTCTGATCATTGCTATAAGGAAAAGAAAGAAAGAAAGAAAGAAAGAAAGAAAGAAAGAAAGAAAGAAAGAAAGAAAGAAAGAAAGAAAGAAAGAAAGAAAGAAAGAAAGAAAGAAAGAAAGAAAGAAAGAAAGAAAGAAAGAAAGAAAGAAAGAAAGAAAGAAAGAAAGAAAGAGAAAGAAGGAAGGAAGGAGGAAGGAAGGAAGGAAGGAAGAAAGAAAGAAAGAAAGAAAGAAAGAAAGAAAGAAAGAAAGAAAGAAAGAAAGAAAGAAAGAAAGAAAGAAAGAAAGAAAGAAAGAGAGAGAGAGAAAGAAAGAAAAAGAAGGAGGAAGGAAGGAAGGAAGGAAGGAAGGAAGGAAGGAAAGGAAGGAAGGAAGGAAGGAAGGAAGGAAGGAAGGAAGGAAGGAAGGAAGGAAGGAAAAAGGAAGAGAGAGAGAGAACTTGTGTTGATAAAGTATCAGCTGAAAGCTGATTTATGAGGTCTCCAGTAAACAGTTTACCTCATTTTAAGAGCTTTTTCTACTATAAAAGTCATGGTGATAAATTTACGTTGGGCCCCTCGGAAATGCTTATGGCTAACATTTTTCACCCGTAAAATGGCATTTCTAAGGTTCAGCATAATAATGGATAACCCCAGAAAGTAATATTGGATAGATTCCGATGTGCAAGGATTTGTGTATTCAAGTTTTTGTTTGAATTTATAATTGTTCTGAGCTTGAATTTTCCAAGATCCACTATTGTATCTTAGAGCTTAGATCAGAGACAAGATGTAAACCAGGTAACTCCATGGGTCATATGGAGGCCTCGGCTATAGCTGCAGTCCATACAGAGACCTCTAGGGGCAGTGTCTAGAGAGAAGGCTTTGGGGATTGGAAGGGGCCCCGGGCGGGGGGGCGGGGGGGAGGGGGAGGTTCTACAAACAGATTCAGGTTCCTGGTTGCAGTAGTACTTGGAGCAGATTTTTTTGGTAAACTCTGTTGGGTGAGTGGAATTTCTCCTCTCTCACTTCTATGTTTTTTATCTTTTATTTTTTAACAGTTTTCTTATCTATTTGTAGACTAATGTTTAGTAAATTTTCATTGCATTGAAGAATTTTATAGATTTAGGCATGAATCGTTATTATAAACCAAGGTCTGTTTACATGCCATCAAATTCACCTGATGTTCGTAAGAATACTTACCCTACAGAGTTGATTCAAATACTAGAGAGAGCGCAATAACATGTAAGCGTGTTCAATTAGTGAAACAGCAAATGCAGCTTGACACACTTGACCTTTGAGCACTGTAGGACTGCAGCACTGTCATCCCGTTGTTCACGATTTGCTCGAGAGGGCACCAGTAACATCTCCATTGTGAGACGTGTTGTTACTGTTTTGGGCTTATCAAATATGACACATGTAGCTTGTCAGGCTCTGCCGTGCGGGCAGGATACTCTCGGTAGCTTGTCGGGCTCTCCGAGAGGGATAGAGGAATCGAACCTGGGTTGCCTGCATGCAACTCGAACGCCCTAAAAGAAAATAATGTTCCTGTGGATGAACTTGTTTCCTGTTTCTCTACTATAATTTTAAAATTTAGACCCACAGAAGATAAAGATCAATTGTAAAGTATGTAAGATGCCCCCAACAATGCTTGGCAAACAGTTCCTTATCATCATGACTATTTTGAAGAGATGTAACAGTTCCTAATACTTAGAAATTCAAAGAACTGAAGGGGGGGCACCCTCCAAGAAGTATGAATCTGTGCTTCCCTTAGTTTGTCTCAAGCCTGTTACCTCTTTAAGGGTATAGGCATCTGACATCTTGAGTTATTTTTATGGTTTTTTCAAGATATGTGCTTTTCTTTAAGTTCAAGCTAACCATTTAATCCTTGAATCAAAGAAAGAGAGAACAGTCTGTCCCAGAGCTAATGGATAAAAAAGTTCCACTTATATTAAGAGAAGAGAGGTCAGTTTTCAGGGTAAATAGCCATTGTAAGAGCGTCCCAGGAATAATGTCCCTGTGGGTGAAACTGTTTCTCTACTATAACTTTAGAATTTAGACCCACAGAAGATACAGATCAATTATAAGGTATGTAAGATAGCCCCAACAATGCTTGGCAAATAGATTCTTATCATCAGGGTTATTTTCTCCGTGAGGGAGTGAATGGAGTATACTCATTCAGAAAGTGGGTGTGCAGCTAATGTGTCTGGCTTCAATCATTTGAATTCCCAAGGACAATGGACCTCTTGAGTGCAATCTTCATTATTCAAGCTTTTTCTTGTATTTTACTATGTTTGGACCACCACAATCACTTACAAGTGATATCTTACAGATTTCTTGGTGGCTGGAGTGATAGCACAGCAGGTAGGGCATTTGCCTTGTACGTGGCCAACCTGGATTTGATTCCTCTGTCCCTCTCAGAGAGCCCGGCAAGCTACTCTGCCTGCACGGCAGAGCCTAGCAAGCTACCTGTGGCATGTTTGATATGCCAAAAACAGTAACAACAAGTCTCACAATGGAGACATTACCAGTGCCCGCTCGAGCAAACCGATGAGCAACGGAATAACAGTGATACAGTAAACATGGAATAGCACTCTTAGTTGTGGGGTAGGCCCCAAATTTAAACTATTTTGCCCTGGATAGGTTGCAATGAAAAGCAAAACTGCCTATAGAGGGTTTTTAGAATATCAAATAATAATATATATGTATATATATAGTTTTAAACAGATATAATGCAAAAGTCCATTAAAAAATGAACCCACTCTACCAAAATTGCATTCAGTTATTTAAAAGGTAAAATTCCAATTGTTCCATAAACTTTTTGTTCTTTTGGCATCAGCCATCTTAAGATTTCTTACATATTTAAAGGGCATTGAAGTGCTAATAATAAACCAGTGCCTATTTAGAAGTTTCATAGCAAAAAATGCTGGGAGCTTACCTTTTTGCTAACTTCTTCTATGTATTACTAGAGGGGAACAATCATCCTGTGACTCTAAAGAAGAAGATACTATCATTCCTCCTCTGTGGTTCTACCAAGATACTGCCAATGTAATCAAAAACCAAATATAGAAATATCTTTCGCATATCTGTAGTTTTTATTAATGTGTCACTTCAGAGAGACCTTATAAATTGGCATGTAAAAATAAAAATCACAAAGTCTGTTTTAATTTTTATGACTATGTATCTGGTCCACGTTGTTTGTGGCAAGAGCTGAAGAGGGCAGGAAGGGGTGTGTACAGAAGTAAGCCTTGAGAAAAAGATGGACTTCATCAAAAGAGCAGATTATATAAAGTTCTTATTCATGTAAGCTCTCTGAGCAGTATTTATTGAAACAGTTAGATGGGTAGCTTAGAGAATAAGAAATAGATCCGGAGCATATATGCTAAACCATTTGAGGGAACCCTTCTCACACCTCCTATCTGTAGCACTTGGCAAGAATCACTTCCACCTTGGATTATTCATCATTTCCCTTCATTCTAGATTCATAGCAGCTCATTTTTACAGCTGAGTGCAAATTCTGGTCAAAACTGTTTGGGTTTTCCTTCTGGAAAGGAAGTTGGTCTGTGTGTGTGTGTGTGTGTGTGTGTGTGTGTGTGTGTGTGTGTGTGTTGTTATTCCAAAAGCACATGTCCATGGTAAAGAAACTGGAAGGAGGAATTTGTTGGGTCAGGTTCCAGGGAATATGAAAACTTGTGGTGGTTGTTCTCTTCAGCTCTGCCCACTGAAACCTCCAGTGAACACTTTGGACACTGTGAACTGAGATGACCCAATAGCAGCGACATAATTCTGAGGCACTGAATGGGCAGTTCAATAGCATCATAGACTCGTAATCCAGTGCTTAGCATCTTTAGAGGATATTCTGTTGAGCTTGCTACCTCTGTTAGTGGCAGCCAAGAGTCAAGGGCATGCATTCCACTGGAGCAGGAAGAATGGCTCACGGGTTCTTAGTAACCAGAAACACCCATGACCTCTAGCCATAGAGATCCTGACCCAGCATGGAAGCCCCCTCCCCCCCTCTAGGGTATCAGAAAGTTGCTGCCATCTGCCAATGCGAGTCTCCAACATGTGTCTGTCCAGGTGACCAACAGGGTAAGGCCTCTCAGGGCACCTCAGCCAGAAGAACAGACCAGAACACCATCCCTGAGCCTGCATGCAAGAAAGTCTTTTCCACTGCAGGGTAGATTGTAGATTCCCTTGTTCATTTACAGAAACCTATCAGAAGTATTTTTTAAAAACAGGTTATGGGTTTATCAATGCCATCTTCATTTATATTCGTTCAAGCCAATTGTTTAAATATCCCACTAGCAAGCCGTGACTGGTTTCATGTTATGAAAGTGACATATTTCCAGAGAGCTCACAGAAGCCAAAGCACTTAGGAACTGAGATGGATGACCCTTGAGGGATAAATGAAAAGAGGGGCTTTTTGATATGCATATATCTCTGGTGATATGGCTTAGGGGCACTTGACCTTGCTGTTCTTTTTTCATCTTTCAGTCATGCCATACAATTTTTTTTCTTTCTGATTTTCTCTTTTTTTAGTTGTCATTGCATAATCATGTTAAATTATTTTTTGAATAAAAAATATTTTTATTAACACTTTCCCCCAAATTATTATACATGTCCCTGTGATAAATTAATAGCAAAGGATGTTGAGGGAATGCAATGTGATTTCATCACATGCAAACATTCTCACAATGTTTTTCCTATTTTCTTAACTGTCTGAACACCACATCTTGCAACGGTTTCATGAGCTTTAAAATAAATATTAATGTGGATTATTCAAAATAATACAAAATTCTTAATTTTCCATTTGTGTACAGCATGATCGATGATACTGCAATGCTGTATCTGTTTGTAAAACAGTGAGGATGTCAAGCTCACTGATCCAGGTACAATTTTCACTTGACTCTTCTCTTTAAAATAACTCAGCTGGGGCTGGAGTGACAGTACAGTGGGGAGGGCTTTTGCCTTGCACATGGCCAACCTGGGTTCAATCCCTGGCATCCCATATGGTTCCCAAGCACAGTCAGAAGGATTTCCTGAATGCAGAGCCAGGAGTAACCCCTGAGCATCGCTGGGTGTGACTCAAGAAGCTATAAATAAATAAATAAATAATAACAGCTCAGCCATTTTTCAAATTAAAAAAATAGTCAATAGGTATGAGTTCAGTGTATTTAAAGATAACCTAATTATGACCAGAGACATGATAAAGGGTTAAGGAACTTGCCTGGCCTTCTACTGACTTTCACTTGATCCCTGGCACAATATGTATCCTCTGAGCACCACCAAAGGTCACTCCTGAGAGTCCAAGCCAAAAATAGCCCCTGAGCATTGCTGATTGTGGCTCGATGATATTCCTCCAAATAAAGTAAAATAAAATTTTGGCTATATGTCCTCTCCGTCACTGTATCACTGTCATCCCATTGCTCATCGATTTGCTCGAGCGGGCACCAGTAACATCTCCGTTGTGAGACTTATTGTTACTGTGTTTGGCATGTCGAATATGCCACGGGTGAAGTACTCTTGGTAGCTTGCTGGGCTCTCTGAGAGGGGCGGAGGAATCAAACCCAGATCAGCCTCATGCAAGGGAAACGCCCTACCCGCTGTGTTATCACTCCAGCCCATAGAATGATAATTTAAGGGAAGATGTGGAAGGTGAAGAACACAGATGGATCAAGATGATAATACTAGGCAGGGCGAAACAAAGAGGGAAACTCTTCCTCCATCCTAAATATTCTAAGTGCGTCACAAGAAGACCACCCATCACAACACAGTTCTCTCTAACACTAACTCCTCTCAAGGAACAAGAACAAATGAAAGGAAGGGCATTTTTTTCCTGCCAGAATACAGACAGAGCAGGACAGCTTCCCAGTGATTTCCTGCCTTAGCTTGGGGACTTAGCCAATCTCCTGTCATCCTGATACTAACCAGAATGAGAGCTTTCTCTCCCTGGACACCTCTGTCCTAATCCTTGGAACCCAGAGTGTGCACAGACAGATGGCAAATGAGCATAAAGAATTAAATTTTCTAATGAGATGATCATAAATTTGGAAGAATATCCTGGATGAGGTAGAGGTTCCCCTATAATCACAAAGTCTTTAAAGGAAATCAGAGAGAGGCAGCCGGGAATTCAGCCCTTGTTGCTGCCACGGGGTCAAGTGCTCTGGCAGTTTCTAGAAGACAGAAGAGGCAAGGAAATGGATCCCCTCTCTGGACCCCAAAACAACACAATCTTCTCACAATCTGATTTTAGCGCAGTGGCAATGAACTTTTGCTCTACAGACAGTAAAACAATGCAGCTGTGTTGGGTTCAGTCACTCTGCCTGTCGACGTTTGTTACAACATCCACAGGAAAATAATATATGCCAAAGCTTCCCTTCTCCTCCTTCTTTAATGTGAATTACAGAAAAGAACTAATAATTCAGGCTGGAATGATAGTACAGAAGGAAGGATGCTTTCCTTGCATGGGATAAACCCCCTGAACTCCATATAGTCCCCCAGCCCCTCTGTTGCAGAATACCTCTGGCTGTGGCCCACAACCAGCCCCCTGCACCCCCAAAAGTAAAAGCCCCTTCATAATCTCAGAGAACTCATGAAAACAGAAAATGTACCATAAATGTGTAGAGCATTTTAAATTTAAAACACCATGAAATTTTTAGATATTAAAACTCAAAGGACTATTAGTCCCTCTTGCCTTCTCACAGAACTCTTGAGGAAACAAAAAATACACCATGAATGTGAAGTATTCAAAATTTTAAAAACACCATAAAAAATGTCAGACATTGAAACTCGAAGCATTAGTCCCTTTTGCCTCCAAACTCCCTTTCAAGCAGGAAGCAGTTGAGTTGATTGCACTCATGATTTTGAATTTGGCACTAACAAATGCTATCATTTACTTTACAGAAATGTCATAAGCTGATATTTTTATATTTCATAATATGAGTTTGAAAATAAAGCACCAGTCTCAGTGCTATGAGCATAAACTCTTAGATTTTACTGGTAAGTATACCAACTGCTTCATACTTTGATCTAACAAAATGGCATAGATATGTCACTGTCACTGTCATCCCATTGCTCATTGATTTGCTTGAGAGGGCAACAGTAACGTCTCTCATTGTGAGACTTATTGTTACTGTCTTTGGCATATCGAACAGGGGTAGCTTGCCAGGCCCTGCCATGTGGGCGGGATACTCTCCGTAGCTTGCCGGGCTTTCCGAGAGGGGCGGAAGAATCGAACTCGGGTTGGCTGCATGAAAGGTGAATGCCCTACTGCTGTGCTATCGCTCTAGCCCAGATATGGTTTTTAAAAATTACCATTTATAGTTCAAAAAGGCAGAAAACTTCAGAAACTCATTTAAAAATTTTCATATTTTCTAAAGCTAAGTTGGTTTTAAATTTAATTTTTATTTGGAAGCTGTGATTTGCAAAGTTTATGACAATAGGCTTTTAGGAATGTAATGTTTCCAGCTTCAGTTCCACCACCAGTGACTACATCCCTTTACCAATGACTCAAGTTCCCTCCACCCACACCCCAACTTGTCTCCTTAATAGAAAATTTTTACACTTAATTTTTGTAGTTTGGGTTCCATACTTGAAGCAATGCTCATTTTATTTTCCTTTTTGGGGTCACACCCGGCGATGCACAGGGGTTACTCCTGACTCTTCACTCAGGAATTACTCCTGGAAGTGCTCTGGGGACCATATAGGATGATGGGGATCGAACCTGGGTGAGCCGTGTGCAAGGCAAACACTCTATCTGCTGTATTATCACTCCAGTCCATTGAAGCAATGTTGGATCTAGTCATTTAAATGTATAGATAGATACATAGGTGCCTTATCTCTATGTCACAAATGAACCCAGTATCACTGAAACTTGCAGCTGACAGTCTAAGCTCGCTTCCTCCTTCCATTTCTCTCCTTCCTGGCAGTTTCATTAGTGTAATTTAGAGTCAATAGTTTGCCACCTTTAATACCTTCCATTTCCTAGGCAGATTACTCTATACACTTCAGATTAGTGAGAATATCTGATATTGCAGTGAATTGCATGGTTTCATCATTCCTTAGGGCTGCATAGTATTTCATTGTGTAAAACACTAAGATTTTGTTTATATGTTTTAGGATTTAGGGGGGGGGGGGAGGTTGTTGTGGTTGTTTGAATTCCAGCAGTGCTCAGGGATTACTCCTGGCTCTATGCTCAGGGATTGTTACTGGTGGTTCTGTGACCAAATGTGGTGCAAGGGATCTATTCTATATCCACTGTAAGCAAGCAAACATCCTACCCACTGTACAACCTGTCTAGCCCCTAAAATGCTAAGTTTTTATTAAAAACTGTTAATAGTCACTTTAAAATTGGTTTCTAGATGTTTGAGACAATTCATACTTGTGGAAAACAAATTTATTTCCATCATCCTATCCAATCTTTATACCAGCCTATTAAAACAAGAATGGTCAACATTTAAAATATTTCTTTTCCTCCAAGTGTGACTTGGGAATTTTTGATTCCTGATTACCATGACAGGAAATCTATGAGGTCCAAACTAATTTTATAAGTACACAGTTTAATAATAAAATCATGACCTTTCCCCATCACACTCTCCTGCAAACAATGTCTTCATTTCTAATGAGGGTAACTATTGATAAATAAAACCTACATAAACAAACCATATTTGTAATACTTCACTGTATCACTGTCACTGTCATCCCGTTGCTCATTGATTTGCTCAAGTGGGCGCCAGTAAAGTCTCCATTATGAGACTTGTTGTTACTGTTTTTCACGGGTAGTTTGCCAGGCTCTGCCGTGCGGGCAGGATACTCTTGGTAGCTTGCCGGGCTCTCTGAGAGGGACGGAAGAATCAAACCTGGGTCGGCCGCGTGCAAGGAGAACACCCTACCTGCTGTGTTAAGAAAATGTATTTGTTTTTGTTGAATGGGGTGCAGTGCTCAGAGGGTCTGGGGCCAAAGGGCCTGAGGATGCAAAGCTTCTGGGCTGGGAGGGTGGTCCTGGAGAGATACCAGGCTCACCCCAACAGTGCTGGGGAGACTTAACAAATATTATGGAGAAAATATTTCTCCTGGCAAATTAGTCAATTCCCCAGAGAAGCTCTTCAAGGAAAACGAGGGGTTGAGAATCTGGCAGCTGAAATGCAGATACCAAGACACTAAGTAAAAGAAGCACAGTGGAAAGAGTCATTAAGATTTTTCTTTAAGGCTAGAGGATCAAGAGGAGAGCTGCCGGGGGAAGTGCTGGTGGCGGGTAGGGGAGTCACAGCTTCCTCAATAGGGCCCTCATGGCCCCAAAGATATGATACAAACTTTCCAAAAGTGCCTAATTTACTCCAGGGGAGCAGTTCACACCTCATTATGGGTCGGCAATTAGAAATAAACGCACAATAATGAGAGCAGCAATAATATTGCGAAGATATACCAGGGTAAGTGCAAGAAGAACAACAAAACAAATTTGTGTAGAGAATTATTCCCAGCTGTCCAGCAACCTTGCCTAATGACTAATATCCCTTATTAACTATTTAATCTAGCTGCTGGAATCTTTCTCAGCATTGTTTTTGACTCATTCATTGATAACTGTGGACGATTCGCGTTTGATGGATTCTCCACCTCTTGTCAAGGAGTGTTTCTATTGACTTCTTTTTAATATATCATAGGTGTCAATTCTTTTTTTTTCTTTTGTCTATATATTCAAGATCACTACTGCAAGGCTGCACAAAAGTTGTTTTTTTTTGATTGGTGTCAGCTAAATGATTTATAAGTTTTCAACACCTATCTATTTTGATTTTATCTATTTTCTTCCAGAAATATTCCCCCAAATGAAACTTAGCGTCTGGAGATGAGACAAGAAACAAGAATGACAGAATTTCTGTTCTCCTGAAACTTTCCCCCCTTGTTGAAGGAGACATAATATTTTACATCGTTATGAAGGAAGCAACTAGGTAATGTTAGAGAAAGATGGAGATCAGGGCGGGCTCCCAGGTGGAGTTGACACCTGAGTAATGAGTAGGAACCCTGAGTAATGAGTAGGAAAAACATATGAATGCAGAGAGCAAACTCAGGACTCCTTCAGCTTTAGGAGGTTCCCATTACTTCTAGAAAGTAGGCAGCATGGAGAAGGCATGGCTGGCACGTGTGGAGATGAATGAGTTCTTATAAAAGATTAAGGTGAGGTCAGCACGCTCTTCGGGATTCTTAGCCATGGTAAAGAGTTAGAACTGCATCTGACGTTCAGTGTAAGTTAGTGGGAGGAGTACACGTTGTGAGGAGAGCATCGCATTCAGGACCAAGTGAAGAAACAGGTAGAGTGGATGGAACTCAAATTGCTCAAGCTTGAAGGGAGAGATAAGGAGGTAGATAGAAAGATGGTGGAGTCGGGATGTCCTTGGCAGGTTGAGCCTCCTCGGCTTGCTTCTGCAGTGGCTGGAAGGCGAAGTCAAGTGGGAGAATCCTGACTGGCTCCTGTGGTTTCTAGCAAACATCACCTAAATCCGAGTGCTGCCTTGCAAGTCAAGTGCGCCCCTTTCGATATGCCAAGAGTTACTTCTCGGGACTGCAAACCTTCCATTGCAGTGAAGCACATGTCTTCATTGTCCTTTGGAATTATCCTTTATTACCCTTTTCCCTTCTTCCCTGTCCCATGTTACCTAGCACTGATGGGTACTGCCCACATAGAGCTTAGGTTTCTGAGAAATGCATTCTTGCTGAGTAATAATGAACATCATTAAATGCCAAAATGTGTCCTATTATATGTCTTGTTATTTGTGATGTATCTCTCTTTGAGTAAGAGTAATAAGTCAAATCCATAATCTGATAGATAAGTGCTAAGGAGAGGACACCTGTAGGACAAGGGGGTAGAATACAAATTTGCAGAGGACACAGAGTGGTCTTAGGGCAGGCCTGGTGGGGATGGTGAGTGAGATGGACTGTGAATCACAACCAAGTGGCGTAGTGCCTGTATCTGGGAAGGCACACATCCAACCCTGGAAAGAATGTTCCAGATTGAAGAAGCAGCAAATGCAAATAATCAGAGGCAGACAGGTACACAGAGCGGAATAGGAATGGGTGGGCCTGCTGAGGGCCTGGAATGACAGCATACAAGAGGTAAAAGAGGCACGGTGTGGCCAATGAGGAAAAGTGGGAGTGGAGGCTAGGAAAAGGTTATTTAGGGTCAGAGGCACTTGGATGAGAGCCCTCTCTGCCAAAAGGGACCCAGCCCCAGCAGCTGAAAACCTCCAGAATCCAATCGCCGCCATGTTCAAGGATGCTCCCCACATGCTCCAGCTGAGCCTCACATACAAGTGAACCTTCCCCTGGACCGCACAGTCTCGAATCATAAGACACACCCTATTCATACTCCAAGAATACACACCCTATTCATACTCCAAGAATACCGAATCATGTTTGATGGGGCTCAAATAGTAGTCAACCAATCATAGAGGGAAATATATATATATATATATATATATATGTATATATGTATACACACACAGAAAGTTCACAAGGCTCAATTTTTAACAAGAGGTTAGTGATATCTTATAGAAGGTCTTTAATGGCCCCTATCAAAAATCAAACAATCTTCACACTCTTTCCTCTTTGGATACTTTTTTGTAGCATTTCCAGTAGTCTTTCCTAACAAATAATACAAAACATATTATTTCGGTTCACTTTGGGACAGGGATAGGGATTTGGATGGAAACATCCTAAATATGCTGGTATCACTGTATCACTGTCATTTTGTTGTTTGTCAATATGCTCAAGTGGGTGCTAGTAACATCTCCATTCATCCTAGCCCTGAGATTTTAGCAGTCTCTCTTTACTTGTCCCTCCCAACAGTGCAGCCCTGGAAGCTCTTTCAGGGTCAGGGGAATGAGACCAATCATTGTTACTATTTTTCGCATATTGAATACGCCACAGAGAGCTTGCCAGGCTCTGCCATGCAGGCAGGATACTCTTGGTAGCTTGCCTGGTTCTCTGAGAAGGAGAACTAGACAATAAGAGATCGCCCGGCTGTGAATGTGGCTGAGTGCTTCCGGGAGCTTTGTTTTATAGTCTCTGGATCTTGGCCGTTGATGGGATTACATGGCTCTGGGGGCGGTTTGTGGGTGTGACTGCCTCGCTACTTGAAAATGGGGGATCTGGGTGGAGGAGGCCCAGTCCCGATTGGGCAGGCTTGGAGATCTCAGCCTTGGGTCCCGCACACCTGGGTTCCTCTGCCGGTTCCTTCATGCATGAGGCTCATCCGAGCTTGTGGAAAGTGGCCTTGAGCATGGTTGTGGCTGGGTTTTGGAGGTTTTTGGCTGCCGGGGTTCTGGCAGAAACTGCCCGAAACTCTGCCAGAAACTTAACCCGCCCCACTCCTACATTCCCGGTGAAGACAGCCAGACCTGGGGGCAGGAGACTCTGCAGTATGGTGGTAGGAAGATGTAACGGTGGTGAGGTTGGTGTTTGAATATTTTAATAAATGTAAATGTAATCAAATATTGTGAACTACTTATAAAACTTTAAAAGCTTAATTATAAAATTTTAAAAAATTTAAAGATTATTTAGTGTCTTTAAATCATAGGAAGAATTAGGTTTCTATTCCTAGTGAAATGAAAACTGCTTGCTTGGAGCAGGGGAGGGCTAGATAACAAGAGCTGTGAGAAGCTTCCTGGCAGAATTTTAACAGGATCAGGCTTTTTGGCCAGGATGGAAACAAGAACAAAAATAGAGGCTACTAGGAGCGAACAACACTGACCCAGGGGAGACATGCTTGTAGCAATAACTGAAAGAGGAAGCAAGGTGGGGTGAGAGAGTGATTGTTTTTTTTCTGGTTATTGGTATTTGTTACATAGCAAACAGTAAAAGATTTGACATGCAGAAGTGATGATTTTCATGTCATTGGAACAATAATGTGTCCTGTTGCTAAACTGAACAAAAAGCAAGTAAAAAGGGGCTGGAGCCTTCACAGAGAGTACAGAGTGTAAGGCACTCCCTTTGCATACAGCTGACCCAGGTTTCATCCCTGGATTCCTGTATGGTTCCCCAGCACCACTAGGAGTGATCCTTGAGCATAGAGCTCTGAATAAGTCCTGAGTATCACAGGTTGTGGTCCCCAAACCAAATAAATAAATAAACATGTATAATGATTTTTAAAATTAAATATTCTAAAGGACCCCTCATTCATTTTGGTGAGACTATGACCTGGTCCATCCTCTATGGGAGACAATATAGAGATTTCTCAAAAAGAAAAGTAAAACTGGATCTCCCACTCAGTCCCTATTCTGTTTCTGGGCATCAACCCCCTCCAAACATAAAAACATGAATGCAAAGGGATATTTGCACACCTATATTTATTTGCAGCTCTTGGTGGAATAGCCAAGACATTGAAATATCCCAAGTATCTAATAAGAGGTGGATGGAGTTAAAACTTTTGGTGTAAATACACAATGGAATGCTCTGCAGCCACTAGGAAAAAGATCATTAAGTGCACAGAAACTGGAATGGATTTGGAAGCTAACACATTGAGCTAAATGAACTACAGCCAGAAGGACAAATACAGCATGCTCTTGCTCATCTGCAGCACAGAGAGAAACAAGTCGGGGGCATAAGAATATCAATTTATAATAATTCTCAGATTCTACAATACAAACCTGAGAGTGCCTGATTTTGGGAAAAGGTGTGAGGTGTGAGACAGGAAAGACTGGAATATGGGAACATAGGTGGGGGATCTAGAGCATCGAGGTGGTGCTGCGGGGGCAAATATGCACTAAAATCATAACTGTCAGTTATCAAATAATGGGGAAAGCGTTAAGAGAGAAGGAACATTGGACCACAGGGATAGGAGTAGTAGGGTAACGGGCACCTCAGAGGCAGGGCTATGCAATAACTTTGTGCATAAATGCCAGAAACTCCAACACAATTATAACCCTATTGCCTAAACTATCACAAAACATTTTTGAATTAGATTTTTTTAGAATATTTCGAGTAGAATACTTGCAGCCATAAGAAAAGACGGAATCCAATAGGTCCCTGCAATTTGAATATAACTGGAGGGTATCATGTGATAGTAAGGAGGGTTGGTGCTGCACTGTAGCACTGTAGCACTGTCCTCCCATTGTTCATCGATTTGCTCGAGCGGACTGCCACATCTCACAACAAATTGTGAGACTTGTTGTTACTGTTTTTGGCATATCGAATACGTCAAAGGTAGCTTGCCAGGCTCTGCCGTGCAGGCTGGATACTCTTGGTAGCTTGTCGGGCTCTCCGAGAGGGGCGGAGGAATTGAACCTGGGTCTGCTGCATGCAAGGCAAGTGCCCTACCCGCTGTGCTATCGCTCCAGCCCTTTGTACACTTTGTATTAATTAAACCGCACCCCAGGGTGAGCCATTGATGGCACATATCAGCATCAATTCAGTAAAGTAAGTCAGAGGGAGAAGGACAAACACTGGATACTGTTGTTCATTGTTGGTATAGAGAGAGACAAAATAAGAGGATAGTATCAAATGATGACAAACTCTTTGCCTGGGATTACAAAATTCAGGTGACGTGACCAAGCATTGGGAGGAGACATGAGGGAGATGAAAAGGTGGCCTAGAAGTAAGTCAGGGACTGTGGTGTGGGCTTTGAATTTTGATGGTGGAGAGCATGCAATAACTTTGTCCATTAATGCAATAAGCATTAACACTATTACAAAAATGTTACCTATAATAAAAAAACAAATTGTGGAGCAAAATCCATGAATGAATAATGGGAAAACTTCCTTTGTTATATATATAATTATATATAAAAATATATATAACATCCCATAATATTTATTTATAGGTTGATTATATTCATTTTCACAAGATGACCAAACTGATGTCTCCTGTTTTATTGGTTTAGCAAGATGGCGGCATTTGTAGAAAATTCAAGCATTACTATCTTTTGATGGATAAAGCAATGAATGGGCTCAAGTTTTGCCATTGCTCTGTCTGCTTTGAACATCACAAAGATGAAACATCTGTCATCTAAAATTCAAAATTAGTGCTTTTTCCAAAAAAATAAAAGATCATTTTGTTGTCTATAGCACAGGTTTTATTTTATTTTTAATTTTTTTAAAAGTGTTTTCATCTGACACTTCCTAATTACCGCTTTGGATGAGTGTTAATATATTTTCACAGTGCTACCTGGTTGGATGTCATCTTAACACACAAGCAGTTGAGTTCTCTATATTGATAAGTAGAACTGATTCTGACAGATTTTGCAAATGAAGTACATGTTCTTGAGTCATCCTCAAAAAAACAACAACAAAAAACCAGAGCATGTGATTTTTTTCTTTTTTTTTAATAGATGTTAATCAGTGTATTGAAATTGCCTTATTGTGTATTGTGCATCTTTGAGTTGGTTTACATTCAAATCATTGTTTTCAAAACAGAAAAAAAAATCTATGATTAACTGAAGTTACAAACTCTAAACAAGAAATCCCCAGGCTCCAAATCATGTAAATTGTGGTATTCATGACAGTTTACAACTTCTTTCCCCCCAATGGGAATACCCTGTGTGGTTTATTACAAGTCATCAAAACCAGATCTCTCAAAAATTGCAATATGGCATCTCAGCTGCACTCACAAAACCCTGCTCGAACTGACAGGTTACAAAAAGCCAAACAGGAATAAAAGAAAACATATTTAATATTTTGAAAATATGTACTGGTATGTGCTCCCAATCTCTCTAAGATTTTAGGCATGTTTTCTGATTCAGGCAGCTTTAGAAATGCATCCAAATATTCCACACACTGTACTACTTTTGCAATCACCTAAACTGCATAGGCTTTGGATATTGTCACACCAATCACATTCTTCTAGGTGCATGGGGCAATGTTGTTTACATTTCTAAAAGATCCTTGGTGACATTCCTCAGTAAGGACATTATTGTGAATAGAACAGAAAGATGTTCTGTATTTGTCTCAGTATTTTAGTGGAAGATATTGGATTGCCATCTCTAGTATAGTTCATAAACAAACTTGGTCAACATCAAAGGCTATAGTATTACAACCTGCTGAGCCCAGATTACACACCTTAAAAGTAAATGTTGTCTCAGTGAAAACTCTTCTGAAAGTTAAAATCAAATACAACTCAAAATGTTTTAGAACTGGAGCATTGTGTGTAAGAATGTTTTTGACGGTGACTTTGTGATAATTCTAGGACTAACTCTACACATTTTCAATTATGTGCAATTTCTAATTGGTGTGATACAATTTTGTTTCTTGTCAGTTGTTTTTCACACAGATGGTCCTGCCACATATACTCTGGTCTTGGATATAAGAAATACTGGATATACTAGAAAAACAGAACTACACATGTCTCGCTCCTTACCTTTAAATACACTGTATTATTCATAGTAGTTTAGGAGAAAATTGATGTTGGTGATGGGATTCACAGACCAGAACAATCTGATCAGATGGGTCACCAGAAGATTTATTTCTAATAAATTTCCAGCTATTTCTGTGTGTTTTATGTACACACACACACACACACACACACACACACACACACATGCACACACGTATACTCCATAAGCAAGGAAAATATCCCAAAAGAGAAAGTTTGTCAAAAAATTGTCTTTACTGTGTTTCCCAGGGTTCCTCAAAGAAAATTTCAAAGCTTTGCCTACTCAGTTTTGTCCTTTTGGTGAATTCTTGAGATTTCACACTCATGATGAAAGTGAGAAATAGTTTCACACTCTTATGATGAAAATGCATTTGTGAGGATAAACTTGTGTACTTAGAACCTACACTATCCTATCAAGCGTTATCTTAATTGTATATCAAACACAATTATTTTGTCAGAATCAAAAAATCTGAGAGAATTCAAAAGAAAACATCTCTATGTCAGAAGATTGTTGGAAGTGACCCTTCCTGGATGCCATGGAGTCTACATACAAAGTCACTGCTAACATTTCTTGCTAATATTCAATGTCTGGAACATTGCATCACTGGGGTATTATGGTCATATTTCATTATTTTACATGCCTTACATTGCTGAATTGCTCTCCTAATTATTTAATTTTCATTCTCAGAAATTTGATTATAATCTATTACATACTTTCCTTATTAAGTCTAGTAAATAATCCTTTTGAATTATGCAATCTAGTTAAAGTCTTTCCTTTTCTTCCCTCATTTTTAAAATATCAGGTACAGAAAAAAAAATATCACTGAAATGATTTCCAAATTTTTGCTCTCAATCTAACATAGCATGACATACTTTTCTGAAAGTATTTGCTTGTGTCTCACCCCTCTCTGTGAGTCCACAGAAAGTGAATTGTTTACAGCAGTCATTTTAATATTTTAATCTACTCCACAGATTCTACATATCACATTTTTTTGTGCTTTTTGGATCACACCCGGTTATGCGCAGGGGTCATTCCTGGCTCTGCACTCAGGAATTACCCCTGGTGGTGCTCAGGGGACCATATGGGATGCTGGGAATCAACCTGGTTGACTGCATGCAAAGCAAATGCCCTACCCTCTGTGCTATGGCTCCAGCCCTACATATTACATTTTTTGTCTTTATTCATTTTAGAGTACCAGAATTTCTTAGAAATAAATTTAAACAATTGTTCAATGTATTCATTACACTCTGAATTAAAACTAATCAAATATTTTGCAATGAGTGTGGCCTAGTAGAAGCAGAAAGAAATACAAAAGAACTTTCAAGATGCAGGGATGGGTTAAAATGGCAGGAACTCACAAGAAGGACAGCAAGGCTTTTCTCTTATCCCTCAGCACATGGATTAAGACTAAATGATGGCAATTACTGCTAAATGATGTCTACTCAAGGACACATACTCTGGGAATAAAACCCAGGCTCAGACCCCATTCATGGTCATTAACTCTTGTATAAAATCTGCTGGAAATAAAAAAAATGTGACTTAGATGGCCTTTCAACAAACAACATCACTGGGCTAAGTTTATGTTGATAGAATGACTAGAGAACTCAAGAAGAAACGGTAGTAGAACTTGGAAGAGATGTTAAGTATAAGGAATGAGGATGATACTAGATATGACTATCCTGTCCTTTTAAATGGCAAAAACTGAAAGAAGACAACTTTATATATCTAAAATTTTGCACTTAAAATTATTATAGTTTAGTGAATATAGTTATAATATTATTAAAGTTAATAGTATCAATGTGCACAGTTACCAGACACCATCATCCCAGGTGACATCTCCCTCTGCCACCATGCTTTTGTCACTCTGATCTGATCTTCATCCTCCCCACCTTCTTCCCATTATGAAATCAGGAAGAGGAAAAACTTATACTGCTGAGGGGCCGGAGCGATAGCACAGTGGGTAGGGCATTTGCCTTGCACGCGGCCGACCCGGGTTCGATCCCCGGCATCCCATATGGTCCCCCAAGCACTGCCAGGAGTAATTCCTGAGTGCAAAGCCAGGAGTAACCCCTGAGCATCGCTGGGTGTGACCCAAAAAGCAAAAAAAAAAAAAAGAAAAAAAAAACTTATACTGCTGAGCAAGGACCACCTTTTCATCCTAGGGATAGATCTATCAATAAGCATTTATTTTTCTAGGTCCAGTACATGTTAGATATAATGCTTAGAACTCTATATTGAAACTAACCCTGTCTTATAGATAAGAAATTTATTTAGGGGCCAGAGCTATAGTACAGCAGCTAGGGTCCTTGCCTTGTATATGCTGAACTGCGTTTGATGGTTCCATTTGGTTCCCTGAGCCACGCCAGCACTGAGCACCTTCAGAGTATAGTAAAAAAAAAAAAAAAAAAAAAAAGTAGAAGCTGTTATCTCTCTAGCCCTCAAATTTGTTCCCTAGCACCACATAATTTCCTGAGCATTGTTGGATGTAGCACCCAATTTTTCACTATACTGTGTTTATTGCTTGGTTATGGGGGCATCATTTTATGCTTCCTTCCGGGAGACCCAGCCCCAGCAGCCGACCTCCACTACCCAACTGCTGCCACGCTCCAGACTGCTTTCCACACATTCAGGCTGAGCCTTACACATGAGTGAACATAGTTGTCACGTCATCATAAAGGGAAATGCATACATATATATGCCTCTCAGAGGACCCAGCAAGCTACTGAGAGTATCCTGCCCACACGGAAGAGTCTGGCAAGCTCCCCGTAGCATTTGATACTGTATTTGATATGCCAAATACAATAACAATAACAGGTCTCATTCCCCTGACCCTGAAAAGAGCCTCAAATCACTGGTAAAAACGAGTAAGGAGAGGCTGCTAAAATCTCAGGGCTGGGACGAATGGAGAGGTTGCTGGCACCTGCTCGAGTAAATCGACGAACTACCAGATGATAGTGATGCAGTGATACAGTGAATGTTTGTGACCTAGGGTCAAGGACTTATAATTATCCAATCTTGTCTAGTCCTTTGTTTTTGGCTGTCTCTATTCCTCAGGTAAGTTTTAATGGTATCCTAGGTGAGAAATATAACAATAATATCTATATAACCATAGATACAATAATATCTATGTAACTATATCTGCCAAAATTAGGACTTATTCTCTAAGAACATTCAGGAAAAGTATGATACTTACTTGAACTTTCATCTACAAAACAGGAATTAGCAACTCTACCGAAGTCTGAATGATGATGGAATGGATGGTGAAGAGTGGGAGCTGAGGGGAGGAGATGAAATTGGATTCCCGTTGACCTCTTCAAGTGTTCTCTGTCAAGGTGCTAGTCATGATGGAAGAATGGCAGGGAAGTATTTCAAGGAGCACATCGTTTCATGGAATGACATGGAATGATGTGTCATCAGAGACGACTTTGCATGTCATCTCTCCTTATCTCCTTCTAGAACATGCTTGCTAGTAGTCAAAACTTCTTTAATAACACTGCACAGTAGCACTGTCATCCCGTTGTTCATCGATTTGCTCAAGCAGGCACCAGTAACGTCTCCATTGTTAGACTACTTGTTACTGTTTTTGGCATATCGAATACGCCATGGGTAGCTTGCCAGGCTCTGCCATGCGGGCGGGATACTCTTGGTAGCTTGCTGGGCTCTCTGAGAGGGACGGGGGAATGAACCTGGGTCGGCCTCATGCAAGGCAAATGCCCTACTCACTGTGCTATTGCTCCAGTCCTTTAATAAAGAAGTTAAAGTGGAAAACTACATGGGTAGAAGTTAAGGTGGGAGTTGAGGTGGTATTGACTCCATGGGGTTCTATTTTCAGAAATATGAATTGCCTCTTGGAGGGACTTGTGCTCCTGATGTGTTTGCCACTTAAGAGGAAAATGTCAGCACATAAAAAGGATCAAAATTCTTCACTGGAGTGTGTGATTATTTGAAACCTCCATGCACTGTTTATTCATTCAGCAGAACCAAGAAGTTAAAAATGTTCATGTTCCATCTCTTTATCCAGGCATTATTTCAGTGACATTTATTTTGGCTCCTTAAGCTTCTGAGTCTCCCTGGCTTCTCATATACATAGGCCCTAAAGCAGCCAGACAGGAAAGAACCGACAACCTCTTGATCTTGACTATTCTAATTGGTGAAACAAAGTACCTAAATCCTCTAGGTCTGCATTTGAAATTGTGAACTCTTTTCTTGGAAAGAAATGTTGAGAAGAGAAATTTTTGGTGTTTCTGTAGATGTCTTATTACTCCTAGATGTTAAAAATGTATAAATATTGGTCCTGAAAGAAAAAATTATTCTTTGACATTTTACAGTGTGTATAAGGAGTCATTTAGACAAATCCAGGGAAATAGAAGTTCAGACCTCACATTTGTTATTTATTAGTCTAATTGGTTTGCAAGTGTTAATTTCATTTTCTTGTGGAAAGGGATCAAAATTTTTATGTTCTCACTATAGTTCTTGGAACTTTTTTTGTTCTACAAATATTTATTGAAGAACTTCTGTGTATCAAGCACTTTGGGAGACAGCCCTACGTGTTATGTAATTAACTCATTCCAATACTAAAGAGACTCTGGGTAAGTGGAGATTTTTCAGACTCGGTCTCCCAAGGTGCAGAGCCTGGCAAGCTCCCCATGGCGCATTCGATGTGCCAAAAACAGTAACAGCATCTCACAATGGAAATGTTACTGGTGCCCGCTCGAGCAAATTAATGAACAATGGGACAACAGTGCTACAGACAGTGCAGGTCTCCCAACATAGTGTAGAACTGGCGTTACATTCTAGAACAATCTCCAGTAGACTCAGCTTGATTTCAAGTGAACTTTGAACACTAAATTTTCTCACTCTTGCTACTGACTTCCTTAAAGACAAGTACCAGATGACTTTAGGACTTTAGGTCTGAATTGTTCTTATCTGTCCAAGGAAGAATCCACTCAATCTTCTCTGGCTTTAAAAAAATCTTGGTAAGTGACAAAGGGTTGTTGGAGACTGACTTTAACTAAATGATCACATCCAGATCTGGATTACTACCAGCTTGACCACAGAGAGTTAGGAGGAAATAATTAGGACTGGCATTGCCACCAAAAGAAAAACATACCTTGCTAAGTTCTCTGTGTGGGAGGTTGTACCTCAAACACTATTTTTTTTTAAATGTAAAAAAAGTGGGAGTCATTACGTGTCCAATACCATTCTCAAAGAAACTTTTTCCTCCAGTGGAAAACCCAGTCTTTCTACGTTCCATAAAGCACCTGGCATATTGTGAGCATTTAAGTAGTGTCTAATGAAGAAACAATGGCAAGTGAGGCTCTTAATCCCCACTTCCTGTGGCTATTCTAGTCTTGAGTAGAACAAACGAGAAGTACAATCACTTTGGCTACTGCATTATTACAGCTTTTTATCCCATCTGTCCTGTTGGGATTCCCAGATTCCCACACTCTATTTTGCTTTTAAAACACATTTTAAAAATTTTACTTTGGGGTCCAATGTTTAAGAAACTATTCCTGGTAGTGTTTCATCCAGCCCCACTCCCTCAAACAGAGGGTCCGCTTCCTTCCATCATTGTCCCAATTCCCTCCCGCACCAAAAACTGCCCTGGGTAAAGCTTCCCACTGTAAACTAGTTCTCAGTTTCTTTTGTCTTTGAGCATTTTGAATCCTCTTACTATATGAGAAATATATTTCTGTGTCTGCCCCTCTCCTTCTGACTAACTTCACTAAGCATATTATTCTCAGATCCATCCACGTAGCAGCAATTTGCATGATTTTGTCTTTCCTGAGCACTATTCCATTGTTGTATGTACTCATGCTTTCTCTCTTGAGAAAGCATGAGTACATACAATCAATTCTTGGACACTTGGGTTGTTTCCCAACTTGGGCTATTGTGACTAATGCTGCATGAACGAAAAAGTGCAGATGTCTTTTCTGTTAAGAGGTGGAATTGCGGGGTCATATGGAAAGTTAATTCCTAATTTTTTGAGATGTTTCCATACTATTCCCTGGAAAGCATGTTTTGAGAGGCTGTGGCAAAAGTGCAATGAGTAGGACATTTGCCTTGCACGTGGCCAACCCGGGTCAGTCTCCTGTATCCCATCTGGCTCCCCGACTACTGCCAGGAGTAATTCTTGAATGCAAAGTCGGGAGGAAACCCTGAGCATCACCAGGTGTGGTTCCCAAACCAGAACAAAACAAAAATACAGACTATTCTGAGAAAAAAACAAGTTCATTCTCGGAAAGTTTCTATAGTTCTCTTGAACATGCTTTGTTGAGTATGATGAGATTTGCCAAGGATGGCAAATATTGCATCACTATTTGCAGGACCAGAATAAGTTGGTTTGTGGGGGAAATAATGAGGCTCAGAGGATATTTGCAAAATTAATTTTTTCTTTTATTTCCATAAATGTGTTTTTTTTTAAAGTGGATTCAAGAAGACTTGTTGGCAACATGACTAACATCAAAGGGTCCACATAGAAGACCTAATTCAAAACATCATATCATTTTTTTTTGCACTGAGGGGAAAAAAAGAAAAACTTTCAAGTTTTAACCTGACACAATACTTGAGATCATGAATGCTTAAAGGGGGGAGAAAATTCGAGATTCTTCAATCCGACCCTGAAATCTGACATTTGCAGGTTAATAAGGCTGACAGGATTACTGTTTTTAGGTAGTAAAGGCTGAACCTAGAAACAGCAGTTTATATTCATATATTTAAAGGTCAAAACTTAAGAAAGGATCACAAGGGAAAAAATCCCAGAACCAATAAAGCAAAATATGTGGGAAAGAGACTATGAAAGTAATGCAGAAAAAATATTAAATTGTCATGGATACAGTTCCAAAGTCAAAGAGAACTCCCATCTCCTTGACACCACTCCCCATTCCACCCTTAAAGAAGATTTCACTTTATCCAAAGAGTAAAGCTAATGCTTTTAGATCCAAGGGTAGTTGGTTCAAATCTCAGCAGGGGCAGATTTCTCACAAACTAAAAAGGCACTCTCCCTATTAAAGAAACAGACTTAATACAGCTATATGGACCATTACTGTACCAAATGGGGATTCACAAACTATTTTCTAAATGGGCCCTCTTTGTGCATGTACAGTAATTCTTACAGAAGCCTTTTACAAATAAAAAAAGGAAAATGGGAGGGGGAAATCTAAGAACACAAGGTTTGAGACTTTAATAACTATTGGTCTATTAGAGACAGACATCTGCAGTCATATAGCAAATCAGGCTGTCCCGGCAATGGTCTAAGAAAGCATTCTGGAGATAAAAGCTTAATATTTGTGCCTAGAAAAAGATGAACAAAATATTGCATTAAGTATGGGCCTACTGTGGAATCTCAAAAATGCATTATCTCTACGGAACTTCAAATAGGACGTAGCTCTCACACAATTGCTCTTTTCTCACAAAGATGCTCTTTTGCCTGAGATTTCCATGAGAATACTTGAATAATTTTTCATAGGACACCAGAATTTGACTGCTAATGGTCTTGCTTAACAGTGAAACCAACGTAATTCCTCCTTTAAAAAAATTATGGTGCATCACTCTGGATCCAGGGAGATAACTCAACAAAATGAGTCCAGACTTTACATGTGTTGAGTGGATAACGGAGAAAAGTAATCAGTTATTTTTGAAAGAGAGTTGTCCATGGTCCTTTTATGGTAAGAAATCCATAGAATGTGACTGTATAGTAATGGTATGGTGGCACATGTTTCTAGAAGACAAATGTGAGCACAAAGAGGATGAATAAGTTCATAAGTAAGACAACATTATCAAGAAAGAGAGCCACACCCATATCCCATAGCCTCAGCCATGTAAACACATTGGTCCAGTTCTGCAGATCCTTGAGTTCCTTGAGTAATGGTCATGAAGGACACCTCCAAATCCCGGAACGCTGGTAGGCCAGTGGAAGCACACCGAATTAGATGGGAAAGTACCATAGAAGACAACTAAGCTCACTAAATAAAAACAATGACACAGAAGGCTCAACTACCAACAAACAGCTAAGGAAACCCTCAGACAAGAATTTAATGACCCCCTGGTGAGATGCAACGATTATTCACAAGTTTTCTTCGCTGAAGTATTTTTTGATAATTCCATTAGCCATTTACTTGTAATGAGAAATATTAAATAAAATATTTTGTGCCTGCTAAGAGGACAGGCTAAGGAGTGTGGTTGGGAAATGGGGACAATGGGGGATGACAGTCAATCGGGTCACAGGATTCATGTTGGAACACTGAATGCTCTAACAACAATTGTGAACAACTTTGTGAACCAGCATTTAAATAAAATAAAAAGAGAAAGAAAGAGAAAAAGAAAGAGGGAAAGTCAGCATTATAGAATACTTTGTAGACAACTCTTGAATAGTACTCAATGATGCACCAAAGTCACTTCTCCACGGTTGGTTTAGCACATCCACATTATATATTTTTTTATTTATGGAATTTACCAAAATGCATTTCAAAAATGGACTGGATTAATATTTTCAGTACTCACTAAAAGGAGACTTATCCCTCAAAATTTTGACACAGTCATGCTATCCTCGAAGATTTTTGCTCTCATCAAAAAAAAAAAAAGCTGAAATTTAGACTGGGGGTTGGGAGAATCATTCTTTAACTCTGGCAAAACCAAGATTTTGTGATCCAATAGTATTTAAGTTCAAAATCCTAATCATAGCACGAAGCACTTTCATCATAAAACCTCCCTGACTCCAAACGATCTCAGCTGAATATGTTCTTCACCAGATCACTGGGAAAATTAAATGAGATGATCTATGGTGGGCTTTAGTGTAATGTACTGCCAGCACTCCAGTACTGAAATCATCTATATCATGTGTTAGAAAGTTTTTTTCACTTGATTTCCCAACTATACACTAAATAAAACTCCCTATGATCATCTTGTTTTCAATATTTAAACGTCACTGTAATAATATATAAATCCTGGCAGAAGAACTTCTCCAGTGGTTAAAGTCACTTGCCTTTTCACCTTCAGAGATATTTTACATCTTGAAAGAGTTTTAAAGCCAGATAGTGTAAGAGGTTATGCATTTGTCTTGCATACAGCTGACCTGGGTTCAATTCCCAATATTGCACGTGGTCCCTGAAGCACATCCAGTAGTGATCCTGGGCATAGAGCCAGAAGAAAGCATGGAACACTTCTGTCTGAAGCCACCAAACAAAACAACAGAAAGTAGAAATATCTCAAGAAGTTAAATATCTCAGAAATGTTGCCTGTCATGTCTTATTGCATTAATTACTAATGAAAATGGCCAGTGTGGACTTCCCTAAGCCACTGTGAACTGACTGTCCACTCAAGCAAAGGACCTGATTTCATGAAGTGTAGGATGACATTACTTTGTCCTTTCCCTCCTTGCCACAAGTAGCTTGTCCCGGTTTTCCCCAGAGTTTAGGCTTACCCCAGTCTCACCCATCAAGGTGTTCCCGAATCTCTCCCATCCCTTTGTTTAGCTATAATCACTTCTCCATGCTCTCTTCCCCAAAAGAGTTAATCCTAGGCTTTCCCTTAATCTGACTCTGCTAATTTGCAAGGTCAGACCTTCTTAGGATACTGAATTTATATTATATAAGTTAATATTGCCTTTCTCCTCTTCTTGTGCCTTTTGAATAATTTACTTTAAAGCTATGTCTGTTTTGTATAGACACAAGAAGACAATATTATGTTTTTATAACTTGGGAATTAATTGGCCTCGAATATTATTCCCTCCCGGGCATCTGCTTTCTCCACTTAAGCCTCAGTTGCCCTCAGTTCCTAGCACCACAAAGTAGGGTCCCCGACGTGGGACGGGAAGGATCCAGGGCAAGCGGTGAGTTACGTGCTACCCTGGCATCGAGATGGGCCTGGCCAAAGTGCCTAATTCTTAACTATAAGGTAAGAGCTTGATCATAGACAAATGCTGTCATGATCCAACAGTAATTATGAGACTGGGACTCTGCCAGGGATAGGAAAGACTGATCTGGCCTGAGCACTGTAGTCTGAGATTGAGATGGCCCCAGGAGAGCAATTCTATAAGCTTTAATGCATCTCTTATTGTGTCCATATAAAATGATTAATATTATGAATTCTTATATGTTTGCTGGCTGAGGAGAAGAGAAACACATTCATGGGACTCCGCCCTTGGGTGGATCCTCCTGCTGAAAGAGAATTAAGTCCTAGGAGAAGCATCCCTGGGGGAAAGGACCTTACCCTATTGATGGTGACCACAGCTATGTGTACGGCCCAACCCTCTCATACTATGGAGATTTAACTAGGCTGTAAGAGTGGGTTGGGGGGGCCAGATCCATGGGCCAGATCCACGGGCCAGATCCACAGATCGAGAGAGAGACTGGGAGCTGCGAGAGAAGCGGAGAGAGAGAATGAAATAAACTGATCGAGCAACCAGTCTGGCCTTCCAAAAGCTCACAAGCCTTTGAAAAAAACAGAGTACATAAAGGCTGGTTTACTGAGCGTTCAGACATCAGCTGAGCAGATTAAAAGTGTTCCATTACCCACAGTGCCAAACAGGGTATTATACATTCCTGATTTCTGAAAAGCGCTCAAATACAAGGCCCCAAGAAAAAAATCTTTGCTTTAGTCCTATTTATGATCAAACTGGAAGTCTCTAGATTCTTTTAATAATAATAATAATATAATAAATCCATGGCTTGAGACCAGTCCATTTGAAGATAAATGGAACTTCAGAGAAAGGGAAACAAATACATTTTGAACTTTCTCTACTTTGAAAGGAGTGGTAGGAAAGTACATTCCAAAATAAAGAAAACACATGATATTTTAAACTCCATTTAGTTTGAGGTAGAGAGTGTTATGAACAGGCTGGCTAACCAATATCATCAAATAATTATAGGCCTTTTATAGAACAAAGTATTTATAATTAATTAGTTCTAAAACTAAAACATATAGATAGGTCCTTTTGGGTTTTAATAGGTAGTTTTGAGAGGATGTGTGTTTTATGAAGTAGATTACCCTTCCCTCCCCCTATCTTATGTGCATTATCCTTTGTAACTTCTCACCAACCTAATTCAGTGTTTCATTTTAGGGGACCCACCAGTAATAAGGACCTGAGGAATCACCAAAAGCCAAAGATTAGCCACATACACAGCAATGAATAAGAGAAAGAAGACACTTCTTGCTGGAGGGTTACATAACCCATCAGCTCGCTCTGTTCATTCTTTCAACCCTGAATTTGAAATGAATAAATACAGCATTTCTGGTCTTGAGAATATGTCTAAAGTTAGAGATGATATTGTATAAAAAAATGTCGTAGGCTGTGAGCAAAACGTGACTGTTACCAGAGAGGAAGGGGAAGAAAAGAGGAGGAGAGGGTAGAAGGTGTCTATTTGATGGATGACTCTGGAATATTTCTGGTGAGTGTGTGAAGTGAAGTAGATCTATTTGATAGTGAGATGGTTCTGGAATATTTGTGAGTGTGTGAAGTGAGATAGATACAATCCAGGCAGGAAACTGCTTATGAAACTTACATAGTATATGAACCCATCATCATCATCAGCAGCAGCAGCATCATCATCAGCATCATCATCATCCCGTTGATCATCGAATTTCTCGAGTGGTCTCAGTAACGTCTCCATATATGAACCCAGGATTACAAAAAAAGGATGATGACTGTAACTTCATTCTATTTCAAGTAGAAGCCGCAAGGGGGTATCTCAAAGAGAGTACGGAGGGCAAGTAGCACATCATGCACATGGGTGGACCCTTGTTCCATTCCCAGACGCACATATGGTCCTGAGCATGGCCAGGTACTCCCTGAGCACAGTCAGACTAAGCCAAGTGTGAACTCACTGCAACAATAACAAAAAAATAGGTGAGGGGGGTGTAGAAGTGGGGAGAAGGGAAGTCAGGGGACCTGTAAGGAGATTTTTCTGGACAGTTGAGCATGAGGTTAGTGCAAATTCATTCAGTGAACAGGAAAACAGGGTTCTAGAAGAGATGTCCTGGGAGGATTAGTAGAAATTGTTGGTGGATGAGTCACTTCCTCCCAGAAGGCAGTAGGATTTCTCCTGTCGCCAGCCGTCTTTCTTCTTCACTTGCTATCTATCATAGAGATGAAAGAGCAAATAACCAGCAGAGAGAGGGCAGCTTCATCTGTTTTCCATTCCTCCCAGTATAAATGTCATCAAATTGTAAAATGCCTTCCTTTCCGTAGTAGAATAACAGGGACAAGATAACCTGGGACATGTCCTGAGGATCACTGTATCACTGTATCACTGTCATCCCATTGTTCATTGATTTGCTTGAGCAAGCACTAATAATGTCTCCATTCATCCTAGCCCTGAGATTTTAGCAGCCTCTCTTTACTTGTCCATCCCAATGGTGCCACATTGGAGGCTCTTTCAGGGTCAGGGGAAATGAGACCCATCATTGTTACTGTTTTTGGCATATGAATACACCAGGGGGAGCTTGCCAGGCTCTGTCGTGCAGGCAGGATACTCTTGGTAGCTTTCCGTGTACTCTGAGAGAACTAGAGGTCGCACAGTACTTCCAGCTTAGTTTTATAGTCTCTGTATTGTGGCCATTGATGGGATTACACAGTGCTGTGGGGAGTTTGTGGGTGTGACTGACAAGCTACTGGAAAGTGGGGGGTCCAGGTGGAGGAGGCCCAGTCCTGACCTGTGCAGGGTTGGAGATCTCAGCCCCTGGTCCAGCATGCCTGGATTTCTCTGCCAGTTCCTTTGTGTGTGAGGCTCATCCAGGCCTTGAGCATGGCTGAGACTGGGTTCTGGAGGTCTTCAGCTGCCGGGGCTCTCTGCTCTGGGTGGGGAGGGAAACTCAACCCGTCCCTCCTCCGAGGGAACCCGGTGAAGACAGCCAGGCGAGGGGGCAGGAGACTTGGCGGGAGACTCACGATGTCCTGGGGATCATCAGAGAGAATCCCTAATCTACTCATCTCTGAAGAACCTGCTAGCAGTTAGAGATTCATTGCCATTCACTCCAAAAAACGGTCTTAGTACGCCCACCCAACAATGGCATTGTTTGAAGCATTCAAAGCCAACTTGCCACTCCTGTGAGTGGGGAGGCATGCTTGCTGGGACCTTCCATCTGAGAGCAGCGCCTTTACTTCAGGGAAAGAAAGGGATGGGGGAAGGGAGGGAAGAAGGGAGAGTCAGGAGCAAGTAAAGATGAGAGGAGAGAAGGAAGTTGGCCGCAGACAGGCAAGGTAGAGAGAGGATGGATAAACTGAGCAAGGGAGGGCTGGGGAGACAGTCCAGCACGCAGGAGCCCTGCCTTAGGGGGGGCTTAGATATTCAAATGCCATAATCTTGACTGAAGAGTTTTATTTTTTACCATTCACTAAACGGATTTGGGGGGTTGGTTTTGTAAAGCAGCGTTTGACTCAATCCCCCATCCCACCCCCATGCCAACTCTGCTCCGGAGAATAGCACTATAGCACTGTCCTCTCGGTTGTTCATCAATTTGCTCGAGCGGGCACCAGTAACTTCTCCATTGTGAGACTTGTTGTTACTGTCTTGGCATATCGAATACGCCATGGGGAGCTTGCCAGGCTCTGCCGTGTGGGCGGGATACTCTCGGTAGCTTGCCGGGGTCTCCGAGAGGGAAAGAGGAAACGAATCCGGGTTGGCCAAGTGCAAAGCAAACTCCCTACCCATTGTGCTACCACTCCAGTCAGCTCAGGAGAATAACGAACATGAAACCAGGTGATCTGGAGGTCCCCACTGGGCTGCTTAGAGGTAACTGAAGAACACGTTTCTTTAGGCACGGGTCCAGTGCTGCACTGAGGATCGGTTTTATAGACTTGACTTTCCTACCTGGCCCTGCTCTGCACTGCCAAGTGTAACATCATCTAATTTGTAGCTCGGCGTTTCATCAACAACACGGCTGTGTTGTCCACAGAGATAGAAACCCAGGAATAGAGACAGCGATGGGGAGAGAGAGAGAGAGCTGACAGGAAGGCCCAGACTGGGGGTGGGGGGGGCGGGGGGTGCACAGCCCCAGCCAGCAAAGCCGTGTGTTCTGGGTTAGGTGTGCCTTGGCACCGGGAGTTTTGTGTCCTCGTGCCCGGCCTGAAATTTGGAGGATTTGAAATAAATGCAGCTAAATGGAACTTTGGGAGGAAGAATCTCAGGTTGGTTCAGATCTGTTAAAGCAATAGGGGCAGGCACAAAGGATCAAGGAGAGAAAGCCTGGATCTTTGTCGGCTGAGTGATGAAACAGCATTCCTTGGGGGGAAATTGGCTTGACCTTCACCTTTGGGGAAACCTCCACAGCCTCGTGATTCCTGGTTCCCTCTGATTAGGTGAAGATGGCCCTTCTCCCCGCAAGGGAAAGGCAAAGAATGAAAAGGGGGAAAGTTCTGGACTTAACTATAAAAGGTCTATTTTTTTAATCACAGTTGGGCTCATCCAAGTCAGTTTCTAATCTTATTTTGGGGGCTTAAAAAAAAAACCTGCCTTTTTAAAGAAAGTCTTTGGATCATTTTCTTTACAGCTTCCAGTCTCGATGATCTCAGCTCACATTTCTTGAAAATTTTTTTTTTCAAAAAACAACTCTTCCTCACTTGAAATGATGATAGCTTTTTATTTTTCTTAGGCTCACAGCCCGAGAGGGTGGCAGAGGAAAAAATACAGCACTCCTTAACTGGCTGGAAGTCAAGTTGAGCATAGCCGTTGGCAGGGTACTGCCAGTGTTTCAGGGCGACTTGAAGCACTTCCTAACCCCCACCCTTCCGTGGGTGCCCAGGGAAGGCAGAGCTCCCTGGAACCAGGAGATTAAGTTGCAGAATCTGCCTGTTCACTTAGACCAGAGCTTTTCTGTGACATTACTGTCAAACAGCCCCCTGTGTGACTAATATTTTTAACAGCATGCTATTTGAAATTTGACAAGGATATAATAATTCATTCTTCAGATAGTCAACATACTAAGAGACTAAGTCATGTCTTCAAAGTATCTTTCAAAGGGGCTATTAAAAGTAGGTTAAATTTTTCCCCCTACAGCATGCAATTTCATTTTGGCTCCACCACTTCAACCACATAAAATTAAATTTTGATTTGAGAGTGACCTACTGAAAATTAGATGGAAAAATAAGGGGAAAGATTTAAATTCCTGATTCAAAGGAAACGAACATGTCTGTCTGCGATTTTTGTATTGCATCTGCTGAGCCCTCTGAGAATCTTGGGTTTCTGAGAGTCAGTCTTGGCCTCTGAGGATTCAAATTGTGTTTTTAATGGAAATGTTGTAGAACTTAATGGAATGTAATATATTATTGTGATATATAGACATAAGGGGACACAGGAAAGAATTATCTACACTTATTTTCTGCCCTAATCCTCCTAGCTATCCCAGACCTACTTATAACCTTTGTTCCAGCCACCCAGAGTAAGGAGGCATTCTTCAAAATAATCTCTGCTCTTTAAAACTCCTACCAAGCAGGGAGATGGCTGAAAGGACTAGAGTGCATGCTCTTGCAGGAATCTCTGGTCCCTACAGGCTGCCTGGAGCTTGCCCTCCCACCCAATGTCCCCAGCACAGGCAAGTGTGGCATCCGAAGACAAATACTTTTTTATCAAATGAAACTCCCATTATTACCTGCTACTTTCTCTCCTTTGAAATTTTTCCTCAACTGAAAAATAATACCTATGATATAAATGGATATTGCAAAGCAGGATAACTTTTGACATTATTTTACGTTTTACTCACTTACTTGTCTCATTTTATTTAGGCACCTAGATGTGCCATTTGGCTACTAGTAAAGTTTCAGGCATGCAGCATTCCAATGCCACATCACAGGAGCACCCTCGTCCTTCTATCAATATTTCAAGCTACCCTCATCCCCACCCGAGACTCCACTCTCTAATTTCAGTCGGGTATGAGGCAACAGGAATGTGTGATCAAGTTAAGAGTCAGATGTGAGTACTTAGAGAAGGCTCGGTTGGGGACAGTGACATCATCAACTACAGATTGATGTACATGCCACGAAGGCCAGAGGGAATCGCAAGACCATGAAAAACACCTCACAAACAGATTTTAAATATTTTTTATTTTATTTTCTTTTTTTTTTTCTTTTTGGGTCACACCCAGCGATGCTCAGGGGTTACTCCTGGCTTTGCACTCAGGAATTACTCCTGGTGGTGCTTGGGGGACCATATGGGATGCCGGGGATCGAACCCGGGTTGGCCGCGTGCAAGGCAAACGCCCTACCCGCTGTGCTATCGCTCCGGCCCCAAAATAGTTTTTATTTTGATTGTAATTACTGACTTCATTTTTTATTTAAAAGTGTTCCTCTATGCAAAAAGTATAAAAAAGTATATTATGTATACCTACACATATATATTCCATCTACCATGTATACTCTATTTTTTTTTAATGTCAGGAAAGACTGCCATTATACAGTACTATAAAAGTAAATAACTTTAAAATCTCAATGGTTTCATACAAAACATGAAAATTTTGATTTAGCAAGTTTATTAGCCTCCTCGGTCATTCTACACGGCCCCCAGATTCCCCATATTCTTCACTTTCCATCATGTTCTGTCCTTGGGGCAAACACTGCCTTGTCTGATGATTTCCATAACAGAAAGACTTCAAGGGCTGGAGCTTTAGTGCAGCCAGTAAGGTGCATGCCTTGCAGGCATTTGACCCAGCTTTGATCCCGAGCACCCCATATACGCCCTCCTCTCAAGAGCAATGCCTGAGCAGAGAGCCAGGAGTAAGCCCTTGGGTATGGCAGCAAAGCAAAAATAATAATAAAGTCCTTTGAGTAACCAACAGTTTCTTCTCTCACACCCACTGCTAGTGGCTTACACACGTCACGTGATGATAACCCATACTCCTCCTGCAGGAAAGTGGAACTTTCCCACGTGTTTCAGAGAGGGGGTGAGGCAGGGACTGTCAGCCAGACCAGCTGTAGTACCTGTCACAAAGACAATTTCAGGCTGCAGGTAGAGTGGCACTTGCCTGGAATGCAGCAGACCCCGTTCTTTCCCCAACAACACATAGAGCCCACTGGACACTTCCAGAACTGATCCCTGAGCACAGTGCCAGGAGGAAACCCTGAGCACAGTCAGGTGTGGCCCCACAACCAAACCTAACACAACCACTTAGACAGCAAAATGACAGAAAATTTCACATGCAAGTTTGCTGTCATCTTTCTGTAGCATCTAACGACTGCCACAAAGCCATGCGTATTGAAAAGCTCCCACTATAGGTAATCCTCCAGTAGCACTGTCTTCCCATTGCTCATCGATTTGATCGAGTGGGCACCAGTAATGTCTCCATTGTGAGATTTATTGTTACTGTTTTTGGCATATCAAATACGCCACGGGGAGCTTGCCAGGCTCTGCCGTGCAGGCGGGATACTCTCAGTAGCTTGCCAGGCTCTTCCAGAGGGGTGGAGGAATTGAACCTGGGTAGGCTGCATATAATACTGGATTGTTTAACCACTATCTAACAAAGAATAATATTGTCCTTCTAGGTTTTGATGTTTCAGACTCCTAAATATATTGCTTTGCATAGGTAGGCATAAAACATGGTAAGCATTAGGAAAAGTGAGCCAAGTAACAAGAATATATACATTAAATTGTTCCTAGCCAGCAGACAGTGGAACATGGGCTCAAACACTTTAAGAACTGATTAGTACCTTCCCCCACCCCTTTTCTATTCTTATATAGATGAGTGTATCCTGTACCTGCCAATTTCAACCTCTTGGCAATTCTTCCAAGGATTTACTCATGCCACGCATATAATGACAAACGTCCCAGCCTCATCTGAGATGAGAATTGAGGTGCTCAGTATCTCCTATTGCTTTATACTCCATCAAAGATGATGCAAGCTGACTTCAAAGGGAGCTCAGGCCTTGCATCAACTCTGCAGGGGAGTCGAGTCAAATGAGGAACGGGGGGAAAAAAGGAAGACCATTATGTTTTGAATTTCAAGTCCTACATCATTATTTCCTAGCTGTGCACGAGGTTACGTAGACAGAAAATAAAATGACAACTGGTCATGTCACTAGGGTGATGATATAGGAGGATCATGAGACTTACGAAGGGGCATTTTTTAAAAAACTCACATTAAAAAAAAAAACCTCTCTCCCCTGGTGTTCAGATATTCCTAAGACTGTTTTCAATGATGGGGCAACCCTCTGGTACCCCCATAATACTCAGGTGCCTGCTGTGGGCGACCTGCTTCAGAACTCTTCTTTCAGGGAGCAATCATGTCCTACTTCTGAAGATAATTAAATGTGCGGTATCCAAATAGTCTCTGACATCTGCCGTTAGACCTCTATTTCTACGTGGGAATTTGGAGGGCTATTTGTCAGTCATGGAGTAGACGCGTGCGATTAATCAGGGAAAACTACAAGTATTCCATTTTAAAAGCCCGTTTATTTTTCCTTTCCAGAGGCGTACAAAAATATTGCTCCCACCCGGTGCTGTTTATAGCGTGGACTCTAATGGTTTGAAAGAAATTCATATGACCCCATCATTTCAAAAATCTTTTAAAGTGCCTTACTTACAAACCATTTCTAAGAGAATATTCATATTGGAACGTGTATGCATGTATTTATGTGCATGCACACTTCGTGACAGAAGGCAACATTATTTATAGGACTAACTCTAGGTTTATATTTAAACAAGACGGAATTCATATTTACTTGAAAAGCAAGAGGGTCTCTGGATTTAGTTAAATATCTCAGTATAGTAATATGTGATTTATAATGTTTCTGGAAGTGTATTTTACAGCACGACTTTTGAAAAATAAATGAGGAAATCCTCAGCTAAGGCTGTACTAAAATTATGATGTTATGATAGAGCATGGAACCTGAAAAGACACACAAGGCAGAATGAAGCCGGAGTAGGTTGTTTCATGATGAAGAAATTCAGCCTAGCCAGAAGAATTTGCCCATCTCTTTGGATTTAACTTTCATATTAGATGACCTTTAAACACTCCCTTCCTAATAGCATTTGCTTTAGCCTTCCATTATGAAAATATACACATGCACCCCATAGAGTCAGTTGCTCATTGTGAGGAAGGAAAATTTAAAATCCACATAGTATTTTTTTAGACCTACACAGTGCTCATTGGGGTGGAGCGGTATCGCAGCAGATAGGGTGTTCACCTTTCACGTGGCCGACCCAGGTTCAATTCCTCCATCCCTCTCGGAGAGCCCAGCAAGCTACCGAGAGTATCTCACCCACACGGCAGAGCCTGGCAAGCTACCCGTGGCGTATTCAAAACATTCTTATACGTATGCCAAAAACAGTAACAAAAGTCTTACAATGGAGACGTTACTGGCTCTCACTCGAGCAAATCGATGAGCAACGGGATGACAATGACAGTGCTCATTACACTGCCACTCTTCATAGGGGTAGTTAGTAGCTTCTTACTTGATTGTGCTGAAGGCTGAGCTGCGGCTATTGTTCCTTATACACATTTATTGTTAAGAATGAGTGTATTGGGGCTGGAGTGATAGCACAGCAGGTAGGACATTTGCCTGCATGGCTGACCCGGGTTCAATTCCCAGCATCCCACATGGTCCCTTGAGCACTGAGTGCAGAGTCTAAAGTAATCCCTGTGCATAGTCAGGTATGACCCAAAAAACAAAACAAAAAAAATAGAATGAATATTGAGTGTATTGGTCTTCCAATTGAGTGTATTGGTGATTTCTAACCTTGGGTACATGAAACTGAACAGTTTCACAATTCAATTCTTTTAGGCAAACAGACACATAATTAGAATTTTAGCTTTACATTTGATGTGCTTTGAAAAGTAAAAAGCATGTTACATATAAAAGTAAATATATTTCATTTGAAAATAGGCATGTTGGGCTATACGCTTGACCATTATACTGAAAAGGATACACAAATAAGGGTTTGGTTTTTTTTTTTTTTTTTGCTTTTTAGGTCACACCCAGCGATGCTCAGGGGTTTCTCCTGGCTTTGCACTCAGGAATTTCTCCTGGCAGTGCTTGGGGGACCATAAGGGTTTTATTATTAGGGGGCTAGTCTGGGACATTCCCAATGATGCTCGGGATTGACTCCTGGCTCTGTGCTCCAGGATACTTTCTGGTGATGTTAGAGGGACCATTTTTGCTGTCAGAGATCAAATTAGGGTCTGTTGCATGCAAGATAAACACTGCATTAAGCTTTAAGTCATTAGTAGGAACACTGTAGCACGACACTGTCACTGTCATCCCATTGTTCATGGATTTGCTCGAGCGGGCACCAGTAATGTCTCCATTGTGAGACTTGTTTTTACTGTTTTTGGCATATTGAATACTCCATGGGTAGCTTGCCAAGCTCTGCCGTACGGGCGGAATACTTTCGGTAGCTTGCCAGGCTCTCTGAGAAGGACAGAGTAATCGAACCCAGGTTGACCACGTGCAAGGCAAACTCCCTACCCACTGTGCTATCTCTCCAGCCCCTAGGAACACTATTAATCATGATATATTTGTTATACTTGAAATGCCCAAATACCAGATGTTTTTGGAAATGAATATGTGCAAAAGATATCTAGACTAGCAATGATAAAATGACTGAAAGCAAATATCACTGCCTTTGTCATGAATTCAGTATAGCCACTTTTAAGAGCTAAAATTTTAATGGATAAATCCACTTTTAGATGGGTAAGTTTTTGTCAGATGCAATTATATGTGTGTATATGAATTTTTTCATATTCAGTGGTTCTCAGGGCTTATTCCTGGCTTTTCAGTCAAAAATTACTTCTGGTACCCGTGGTGCTGGGGATCAAACTCTGGTTGGCTGAATGCAAGGCAAGCACCTTACCTGCTGCACTGTCTCTGCCTTGATATAGTACTATATTTTATGCCCTAATGCAAAATGCCTGAAATAGTAGAGAACAAGATTAATATTTTGAATGGGATATTAATTAATATGCATAGTTGTCTAATATTTTAAGAGTAAAATACCTCTAAGTGTGACTTATAACTTTTTGACTCTACTCCTTGTCTGTACCTACAGAAGTAGACATGTGTAAAGTAACTGTGGCCATGAAAACAGATCTTCTAATCCAGAACCATTAGGACATTGTGTAAAAACACAAAAAAGAAAAGGAGGGGCGGAGGAGAGGAGCACCTCACTGTACCGGGCACAGGGCAGCGGCGCTGTCTCTCCTGCTTCCCGAGTTCGGTAGTCTCCAGCCGCTTCCCCCACCCCGGGAAGGTTGATGGCGATGATGAGGCAGGTGAAAGAAGGAACGGGGCCAGGCTGGTTGGTCTCAATTGCAGTATATTCCATTCCCGTCTCCATTCTCCTCTGATTCTCCTCCTGCTTCTTCCTCCCTCATCTTACTTCATTCTCCTTCTCCTCTGGATCTGGATCTCGATCTGGCTTCTCCAGATCTGCCACTGGGACTGGCCCTGGGACTGGCCCTGGAACTGGTCCTGGAACTGACCCTGGGACTGACCCTGGGACTGGCCTTGGGACTGGCCCCCAGCCCACTCTCACAGCCTAGTTAAATCCCCCATCATGAAGGGTTGGGGCTTACACATAGATGTGGTTACAATCAATAGGGGGTAAAGTTCTTTCCCTCAGGGGATGCTTCTTCTAGGACAGATTCTCTTTCTGTCTATTCCGCCCAAGAGCGGAATCCCATGGGTGTGTTTCTCCTCTCCTTGTCCAACTAACATATAAGGATTCATATTATTAATCATTCTGTATGGACATAGCAAGAGATGCATTAAGCTTATAGAATTGCTCTCCTGGGGTCATCTCGATCTCAGACTACAGTGCTCAGGCCAGATTAGTCTTTCCTATCCCTAGCAGGGTCCTTGTCTCGTTGTTGCTTTTGCATCATGACATGACATGTCCATGACCAAGCTCTTAACATATAGTTAAGCATTAGGCACTTTGGCCAGACCCATCTCGATGCCAGGGTAGCACACAACTCACCGCTTGCCCTGGGTCTGTCCCGTCCCTCATCGGGACCCTGCTTTTGGGGGTGCTAGGAAGTAAGGGCAGCTGAGGCTTAAGTCAAGAAAGCAGATGCCCGGGAGTGAATAATATTTGAAACCAACTAAATCCCATGTTACCAAAGCATATTAACATCTGTCTTTCTTTGTCCATACAAAAAGGATATTGTTTTAAAGTAAACTATTCAAAAGACATAAGAGGAGAAAGACAATATTAACTTACAATACAAGTTCACTGTCTTAGAAAGGTCTGACCTTACAAATTAACAGAGTTTGATTAGGGGAAGAGCTGAATAACTAGTTGGGGAAGGGAGCATAGAAGTGATTACATATACACAAAGGAGTGGGAGTGACTCAGGAGCACCTTCATGGGCGTGACTGATATAACTAAGCTCCTAGTGGCAAGGGGAGCAGGACATACCAATGTACTCTAAAATAGTTTAGAGATTATTACCAGATAAGCCCAAACTCTGTGGCAAGGGAGAAAGGACAAAGCAATGATATCCTACAGGACATGCAATGTCTCAGTTAACATTTTATCTTTGTATCAGCAAGATTGCGTAGAGTATTATTTCACAAATTAATGAAAAAATAGAATGCTAAGAAATATTTTTAAACTAACATGGTGTCCATCTAGTTTTGCAAGTAATAGATGATTTCCTTTGCTTCTTCAGAGACTAGAACAAGTGACTGCTATGGTTTGCTGTTCTTGGAATGGCCTGGGGTTTTTTCCTCATAAAGAAGGGATCAAACCCTAAATAAAATTCACATATTTAGTCTAGTACTAAAAATGAAAGCATTTTGGATTGTTCCACTCCAGAGAAGCTTATGTTCCCTCTTGAATATGTATTTTTCTTTCTCTCCCCTTATCTCACATTTCATGATGCAAATTGTTTTGCTTTTTTTGGGGGGGTCACACCCAGCGATGCTCAGGGCTTTGCACTCAGGAATTACTCCTGGCAGTGCTTGGGGGACCATATGGGATGCTGGGGATAGAACCCGGGTCGGCCGCATGCAAGGCAAACGCCCTACCCGCTGTGCTATTGCTCCGGTCCCTGCAAATTGTTTTAATACAACTATTTTGCTTCACAAAAGTAACAATATTAGAGTACCACCACCATATACTTCTTATTCCAAAAACACAATACCTTGACCTTATGCATCCCTCACCTCCCTTCCCCTTCTTTCATTTCCTCCTTTTCCTCTTCTTCTCTCACCTTCCTCTCTTCTCTCTCTCTCTCTCTTCTCTTCACATTTCTGTCTTGTTGATTCAAATAAAGGATCTAGGCTATCAGAGAAACTTGTCCCAAATACTTTTACAAACTATAGTCCCCTTTCTCTGGGGAATTTCCTTTCAATGATAGATGTGTTTGCCTTTTTGTTTAGCATAGTCTCAAGTTTCAAAAACACCAAAAGTTCCATTTTTCTATCATATATGTCCTCCTTTCCCCAAAGTAAAAGAGCAAGTTTAAAAAATCTTTTGTTCCACATTGAAGAAAATTATTTGATCAGCTATCAAAGTAAGAAATTGTTAAATCCCTAATAACCTCATGCTTGGGGTATAGATAAGTAAATGGGATAGACTTAGGGGCAAGTTAGAGAGATAAAACTAAAAGTCAAAAAATGAATTAGAGTGAAAGATGAGATAGATGTCCACAAAGAGGGGGTACCAGCCTGGTGATGAAGCGAGAAATGCTATCAGAGGAACTGTTTTCCTGCAGGGTAGACAGCTGCCGCTGAGTGAGGAGAGTAAGAGTCCAGAGGGGACATCATTTCAGATCCATGGGATGGCCAGGGCATGCTCAGAGTTTCGGTTCCTATTAACTGCAAGCATTCCTGCTCATTTCCACCGTCGCCTTCCAAGACCCTTCCTTAGAAGCAGACGTGATTGATGTGTTTGGGGCATCAGCAAGGATTGAGAACTGCTATGTGCTTGCTTATATCTTTTCTTTTCGTACTTTATCACTGTGAGATACACAGTCACGCACAGTCACAAAGCATGAACTGGGTTTCAGTCAATGTTCCAACACCATCCCTGCACCATGTACATTTCCCACCACCAATGTCCACAGTTTCTCTCCCACACCTCCCTCCAAACTGCCTCTATGGCAGACACTTCTCTCTCTCTCTCTCCTCTCTCTCTCTCTCTCTTCCTTTTTTCATTTTAGGTACTGTGGCTACTGAAAGGTTATCATGCACATCACTTTACTTCTTTTCAGCACCCAGTTCTTTTTTAAAAAATTTATTTATTTTTTAATTAGTGAATCACTGTGAGGGTACAGTTACAGATTTACACATTTTTGTGCTTGTGTTTCCCTCATACAATGTTCGAGAACCCATCCTTCCACCAGTGCCCATTCTCCACCAACAATAAACCCAATATCCCTCCCACTCCCCAATCCCATCTCCCCCCACCCTACCCTGCCTCT